>NC_028646.1:37296122-37326956 GCF_001406875.1 Solanum pennellii
TATATATATATATATATATATATAGACAACTTTAGAACTCCCATTTAAATTTCTACTCAAATAAAAACTATATAAACAAATTAAGAAAAAAATACAATAAAATAAACGAATTTTAGAAAACATGAATCGGGCTCGCCGATAGCTCGACAATCCGCCCTTTGGTCAGTTCCATCACCTTTTTGCTTTGGCCTTCAACATCCTCAAGTTTTGTAACTTTGGGCGATGTAACACTACATCGCGGAATCATGCAGTGACACACTGACTGCTCCTTTCTCTCGCCAAATTGATTTTCTCCCTCTGGGCTTGGCACATTAGAGCTTTAGGAGGTTAGGATGCCATTAGACGACTCGGTGAAGGGACTTGGCGATCACCAGGCCTTCATCTCTTTGCTCTTGAAGCTCTCTTTGTTCCTTTTTGCAAATTAGTATCCATGCTTTGTTCCTCAATTCAAATACCTGGAAATCTAAGGTTTCACATCGTTATTGGCACAAAACAAACATTTGAGGACACAAAATTTGTCCAAATAAAGCTCTAAATGAGTCTAAATCATGGACTCATCAAAAAGGATAGAGCGAATTTTGTGACTAAGTACCCTAATTGCCAAAAGTGAAGGTAGAACATCAAAAGTCAAGAGGTATGACTCAAGAGATCAACATTCCTACTTGGAAGTGGGAAGTTATCGACATGGACTTCATCATAGGTTTACCTCGTACTTGCAGACAACACGACTCCATTTGGGTGATAGTTGATAACGTCACTAATTGTTGTGCGCTTTTTGGCTCTTAAGACTACGAATTCAGTGGACGACTACCCCAAGCTTTACATTAATGAGATTTTCAGGTTGCATGGGGTTCCTTTGTCTATTTTTCAAATAGAGGTCCTCAGTTTACCTCTCATTTCAGGAAGTCATTTTTAGAAAGTTCTTGTTACCAAAGTTAATCTTAACACAACATTACATCCACAGACGGATGGTCAAGCATAACATACTATTAAAACCTAATAAGACATGTTGGAATCTTGTGCGATCGATTTCAAGGGTAGTTGGGATGATCACCTTTCTCTTTTAAGTTCGCGTACAAATGGTTACCATTCTAACATTCAGATGCCCCTTTATGAGGCATTGTATGGGCGTAGATGCAGATCTCTAGTTAGTTGTTTGAAGTGGGTGAAGCAGCCTTGATAGGGACAGATTTGGTTCATGATGCCATGGAAAAAGTTCAGCTCATCAAAGATAGACTTCGGACAACCCAAAGTCTCTAGAAGTTCTATGCAGATGTCAGAAGGGGACTTAGAGTTCCAAGTTGATGATTGTGTTGTCCTGAAAGTGTCATCTTTGAAGGGGGGTGATGAGATTTTTCAAGAAATGAATGTCTGATCCTAGATATGTATGCCTTTACAAGATCTTGGAAAGGGTTTGTAAAGTGTCTTATGAGTTAGAATTTCCAGAAAAACTAGCACCAGTTCATGCAGTTTTTCACATTCGTTGTTGAAGAAGTGTGTGGTGATCCAACATCTGTTGTACCTTTAGAAAAAGTGACCGTGAAGGATAGTCATGTTTGATGATTAAGGATGTACCAAGTGAAATTCTTGAACGTCACGTTCGAAGATTGAGAATCAAAGAAGTCGCTTCAGTTAAGGTTTTGTGGCGGACTCAGTCTGTAGAGGGAGCTACTAGGGAAGAAGAAGTCCATGAAGGCCAATTTTCCTCATCTTTTCCTTCCAATTTCATACCAGCGTGAGGAAATAGTTCTTGTTTAGTTTTTAAGTCATTCATGCGTTGTATAGTCTTAATGTCACGTTCCTTCAGTTGGACCTTGCATATTTAGCATATTTTCATGTTCTTGTAACTTAGTTGAGTCAAAAATCACTTTACAATATTTACTAGTGGAGTTACAACTCTTCCCTTACATATCCAACAAGTATAGTCTTCATTCGAGGAAAACTTTTCCTCAAGGGGGAGATAATGTAACACCCTATATTCGAAAACAAATCAAACCAGAAGATTTCTAGAAGTTGCAGGTGCAACCCATGGTTGCCACCCACGTTCCATCATGGTGCTCTGTGGATGGAAAACTACAACCCTTCCCATAAAGACTTAGAAAAAATTGGCCAATGGTAGACCCACGCCACGACCTATGGACCGTTGGTCAGACCACGATCAATGGCCGAGGGTCGTAGTTCAGGTCCTCAAGTTTTATTTACCAGTCCCGAATGATGACCGACCAAAATAGACCAACGATCCATCACCAGTCATCAGTCTAGTGCATCGGAGAACTCCCCAAAACCCACCCTTTGATGCCGATCAACAGACTGACTAGCCATGCCATCAGTCGTTGTTTGTCGGTAGGCCCATCAGTGCCTTCAACAGATTTTAAGTCAGGGGTTGTTTGGTCTTTTTTTTATGTGTTGGACCCTTAAAATACGTAGTTTTGGTTAGTTTTAGCCTAGTAAACTAATTAGAACCAAAACTAATCAATTATTCAACAACATATCATCAATGCAAAACAAGAGGAAAGAGTCGGAAAAGGCCCTCTAAGAACATGTAGCGAGGATCCTTTCAGTTCTAGCCCCGAAATTGAAAGATTTCTCTGTGAATTTCATGACCAGGTATGTGAGATTTCACTAGTGGGTTCCTTTCACCAATTAGATCCCTAGAATTCAGTCAGATTCTTGATTTCCTAAATTTATCTAGACCTAGGGTTTCTTGAGTGTTAGAAACTCTTGGGTTTTAGCTGTTGGAATGATCCAAATCAAATTATCATGTTATTTCTTAGTTTCTTGAAAGATATTCAGAACCCTAGTTATTTAGTTCTTTTAGTTCATGAATTTGACATACTAGGTAAGTTATTTCAGATATACATGCCTCGAGTTTTGAATGTTTCATAATCAGTATATTAAGGTTGCGTTTTTGGTTAGCATGTCAGTATTTTGAGCTATCCAGTATTACAAAAATTCAGTCATAAATTGTTAATTACATATCAATTGGACTAGCTTAATACCAAGTGGACTAGGTGCAGTCACCCTCATAGTCCGGGAACTACGTGCCCGACAGTTCTAAGTCCTCTCTATGGGCATCAATTTAGTGATCACTCCATCCATGCCACTATACCTGTGGCAGGGTATATTAGTTCCTCTTGATGGGGCGTATACATTGGACTCCATATTTAGCTTATGTAGCTTTATGATGTTTATTAGTAGATCTCTTATGGTCTGACTCTATTGCATTGACCATGTTACGAGTTACAATCAGATCCTAGTCTCAGCATGTTTTAAACTTGGTTAGTGCTTTCATCTAGTTCATGTTCAGTATTCTAAGTATAGTATCATGCTTACCTCATATCATTGCTTGCTTATATGTTTGTTCAGTTATGATTGTTGTACAACATTACTCTATCATGCATGCTCAATACCTTTCAAGTACTGACACATATTCTATGATACATTTTCTCTTGATGTAAGTTCTGATTCTCAACTTCTAGATCACGCATAGATTGGTCCCCAATTTTCAACTCATCAGTAACAGTAGTGAGTCCTCATTCTCAGAGGACGACATACATGTTTCATTTGCTTTTAGTCTTTAGTTTCAGTTTTGCTAGATTTAGCTGGGGAATGTCCCATCTCTTCTCGTCAGTTAGAGACTTATTTCAGGCATAGTTAGATTCAACTTTAGTATTTGAGTTTGACCTTTCACTTGTTGTTAAGCTCTCAGTTTTTATATATATGATAGCTTATGGGTATTTCCCATAATTTTAGTTTACTTGATGTTTTAAGCTTCCTCACAATATTTTCTTAGTTCAGTTTAATTAGTATGCTTATGATATACCAGCAGGTTTAACTTGGGGTCACTCGTGATCCTAGGTTTCCTGTCTGCGTTCTAGGGGTAGCTTCGGGGCGTGACAAAACATGTTGGCTATGTTTCCCAATGACATTCAAGAAAATTATTGTGCTACATCATATGAAGATTTTATGAATTTGAATGGATATTCTGATAATTAAGATCCTAAATGATCTACTATTTTACTCCTGAGTTTGAATGGAGATTCTGATAACTAAGATCCTAAATGATCTACTATTTTACTCCAACTAGACATTTGGAGGATCCAAAATTTAAGTTTACGCTGAATATGATTTTCGGTAATAGGAAAGGATTAAAGTGAGCAATTGAGTTACATGTTGTGTTACAGAAAAAGACATCAAGTTCACGAAGAATGAAAGTACAAGGTCAAACAGGATTTGTAAGGCGTCAAGTTTCAAATGGTTCATATTTGCATCAAAGTTAAAACACGAAGGACCTTTCAAAGATCAAGACAATAGGCCTTGACCATTGTTGTAGCAAACAAAGAGATAACAAGACTATTGACTCTAGCATTTTAGCGAAGAAGTACGTTGAAGATTTTAGAATAAATCCAAGTTGGGGAGTAAAAGAATTCAAATAAATTGTACTATTAGTCGAACCCGAGCTTATATGGCAAAGAGGAAGACATTAGATCTAACTACAGGAACTAAAGAAGAGAGTTTGATACGTTATGGGATTAATGTGTTTAGCTATGGAGGAGTAATCTATAGACTATGTGTATTTTGAAGCTAGATGAAAATAAAAAAACAATGGTTAATGGTAGAAAAATATTTTTGAGACTTTATATATGTTCTGCAACTTGCTAATAGGGATATATAGCGGGATGTCAACCGATTATTGGAGTTGATGGATGTAATTTGAAAGGACACTAAAAGGGGAGTCAACTGTTGCCAGCAGTAGGCATTGATGTACAAAAACATTTATCCTATTGCATTTGTAGTTGTTGAAGGTGAACCAAAGGAAACACGGAAGTGGTTTTTAAAGCTTCTTGATGGGGACCTAGGAATATCACTAAATCCTTTTGCATAGATTTTCATTTCTTATAAACAAAAGAGTTTAATTCCAACATTGAGATAATGTCAGATGTTGCGCACAGGTTTTGAGTGAGACATCTACACAACAATTTCAAGATTAAAGGTTTTGGAGGACAACCACGAAAGGATATCCTATGTAAAGATGTTAGGGCAACTACAAAACCTGAATTCTCCAAGTATTTGAAAGAGATGAAACAAGTAGATTCAAAAGCACATTAACGGTTTAATGATAAACCACCCAGTCACTAGTCAAGAGATTTTTTCTCTTCTTTTTCAAAAATGTGATGTGTTAATAAACAATTTGTGCGAGTCATTCAATAGTGTACTTACACATGTAAGAGACAAGTATATTTGGATAATGATTGCATAAATTAGGATCTATATGTTGTCCACACTTCAAAAGAACAGAGATAAAATGATGAAGTATTAAGAGAGAATCGTTGAATGTATTGCCACTAATAAAAAATACAAAATTTGTCGTAGAAGCCAAACATGGGTTGGCAGAAGATCAAAATTACCAAAATAGACGTCAATAATCACCTGTAAGTCACATTCTCTAAACGTTGTTCAGGACATTTCAAGAAAGGTAGTGAACTATGTACACTACGCGGGATTGAAATTGTCATTATAATTTTCTCCTATTCAAGAAAAGTTTACTCCTTTGGGTATACTAATGTTGAGTCCATTAATGATAGGTTTCAGTTGCGAATTCCTCATCCAATCTACAACACTTCATACTTTTTAGCCTCATAATAAACATATAAATATTTGTGAGCTCAACTTGCAAATCACTCAAATTCTTGATGAAGTAGAAGTTGAGAAGAAAAGAGTGAAACATTTGACCAAAAATAGTAATTATCCATCCAACTTAGCGGAGAATGATGTTTGTATTTTGTGTAATTATGACTTCATGCCTGTTGTGGATGCTGCCAATTATCCTCATAGCCATACTTTTGGCTTTGATCATCAGAGGTTCTTTTAATTCTTTTTCCTCGTCTTTGATTGTGAATTTACATTATGTTTTTAGGAAAACTATATTCTCTTCAATGTCGCGAGATATCAAAATACATCCTCATAGAATAGTGGTAACACAAACTCCAAAGAATAGGGAACTCACTCGACAATTTGAATGACATGAGTTTTTTTAAAGGTCCAGAAGAACAGTGGAAGATCGGAAAAAAAAATTATATTAAAAAGATGAGATAAAGTTTCTCTATTTATACCAAAGCAAAGATAGTAGAATATGTGTTATTGTGTCTTATAATCATAATATCACAACTCTTCGGAAAAGTCACAACCACCCTTTAATATAAAAATATGCTATTTAAGTTACATTTTTCAGAAAAAATAATTTATTTCTTATTTAAACATATTAATATCCAATAATAATCACCTTATAAATCTTGCGATGACTCTTTTGTTACATATCTCACGGACCAATAATTAATAATCACAAAAGTTTTTACAGTTTGTTAACTCTATCTTCTACTCGGCAGAAACATTTGTTCTTAGAAGTATCTCTTAGGGTTTTGTCCCAATTTTCTTGCCTTATTTGAAGTTTATTTTTGCCCTAAAAGAAAAGACAAAACATTTCCATAAATGTTTTACTTTTCAATAAAGGAAAATATATTTTTGTTCCATATTTGGTTTATTCTTTCTTCAGAGAGAAATTTTGGAATCCTACAAATTAAAAATCCCTATTTACAAAGCAAATCACAATAGAATTCACAATGTAGTTGTTTAGAGATTGTTGTTTATGAAGATATTTTTCCATCTACATTTTCTATGTTTTTAATTTGTCTTTGATTATGAAGGCCAATTGGTCATATCAATAATAATATTATGTTCTTATACTTTTTGTTATCTAATTTGGTCTCAACAAACTTGCAATTGTAAGCTTCCGCATGACGCCCTGATCACTTTTATAACCCAACAATATCTTGGCTTCTCAAGAATTTCTATGGTGAGTTTAGATAATGTGTACCTATAAACAAACGATACAAAAGAGATAATTAAAAGATTTAAAGAAATCGATAAACTTAAGCGATACATTTCCACATACACATATCTAGATTCTTCCATGAAATAGCTGTGTGTATAAAAAAATAAAAACTTATAAAGTGAAAAATTGAAATAACTTTTCCAGCTTAGAAAAGGTTAGCCTAGAAAAAATTACAATGAGGCAAAACAAAGAGTTTAGGAATTTGCTTTGGTAATTACTGGATTATTGAACTTGGAAAGCATATATATACTACTGGTCTTTTTTTGTCTGTGTTACTCTATGTATGTATGTTGGTTGATTTTCTCATTTTTGATACATAAAATTTGAGGCGCTAATGTTGATATCTTGTGATTCTGAGCTAACTGAATCGGGGATGGAGACTATCATCAACACTAACAAAACTTACTTATATTTATGAGTAGACTTTACAATTTTGCATAAATAGATAAAAAAACAAATCACACCACATGTATCAAACAGTACTTTTGAGAAATCCAATTTCCATTAAAAAAAAAACAATGAGCTGCTAGTTGGTAGACAGGAGCAACAAAATAGATAATATATAGATAAAAATCACACCACATGGATCCAAAGGTAATACTGGCAACACCAGATTTACTTTTCTCAACGATCATTCTTCTGCGTCTTTGATACGATTTTAAAATCATGAAGGGGGAATAATAATCTTTGCTCGTCATTTTTACTAACACTGCTTGTCTTTTCCAGTAAGTTGTTGAAGATTCCATACATGCTTCTTTCCTACCCTTTGTGCCTCTATCGTCTCAGAGAAGGGGCTTATTTTGCATGTCTCGCACCAAAACGTGAACTCCTTATTGTTTTGCTTTTCATGAGCTGTGTTGTTTCTCGAGTTATCTACATTGTTATCTATCAACAAGGATGGGAGATCATTAATGTTTGGACTTGATATCAGATCATCGCAAAGACATTCAACAAGATGGATGAATTTTGATTTCTTTTGAAAAAAACCAATGCTCCAATTTTTGTTCACAATTCCACTCGGTAACATTTTTCACTAGAGCACTGCTTAATGAAGGCTTGTCAGCAACCTCTTTAATTAGAGTTTTAGCTTTACTTTTTTCTCCAGAGAAAATCATGTCAGGCTTAGCCTGTATCAAAACCAAAAGAAACACTTCTTAGAAATTTAAACACCTCGTATATGGTTTACGAAACTAAAAGCATTGAAAATTCATAAACATTAAATGAATGAATAAAAGCAATGATAGATTCTACTACAGTAGGGAAAAACGGCATGGGGAGAACATGATTTAGAGAACATCAAATGAAAGCATCATCTGACCTGATTCTGCTCAACCAAGGCGATACTCGTTTGTATAAGAATAAATGTCACATTTCATTTTTAACTGTATCTAGTCCAGGAAAATATTTCCTAGGTATGGGTTCTTAATTTAGAGATGAATTAACTTGTAATGATATAAAAAAATTTAAATAGCATTCTGGTTATGTAAACTAGTCACCAAAAACCACATACATGACCAAACAGAATACCTAAAGGAAGAAAATCAGGGAATCTAGGCATTTTTTTGAGAAACCAAAACAAATATGATGGCACAACAATATCTTGAACAAGCTTTAATAATGTAAACATGGACCAGGTTCTCGAGAGAAGAAGAACGAACAGAGAAAGACGCGGGGAACTATGAGATTTTATATAAGGAGAATTTTGCCTAGAGCAGAACTATACTCCTTTTAGGATTGAACTAGGGTTTCATGTAGTCTTGTAAATAGATAATGCGAATAATGGGAACATTAGCTTTTGCTATCATCAAACGAGTTTCTCTAAGTAAGACCAAAGACGGAGTGAAGAAGAACTAGAATTAGGTATTCTTCCTGAATTGTTGATGAGTGGTAACTATTCTAAGTTTGAAATTGAGCTTGTAAGATTTGTAATAATAAGTGAATTTGGTTTCTCGGAGATCAAAGTTAGCCGTTATAGTTAATCATTATAGTTTAAGTACTAGAGTTAGTCCCTTCATTATTGAGATGTAATTTAAAGTTTGTGTTTGAAGTTTAGTGAGATGTTTTTGAAATCCTACATGCTGTAATTTGTAGTTAGAAAGGAGTCTTTCCACGATAAATCTCTTTGTCATTCTGCTACGTTATTATTTTCGTTGTTACTTGATGTACCGTGGTTTCATGGTACTTTCAATGCCTTTTCCTTAAGTTTAGTGTGCGTCTAAAGCCTTTTTGTATTGATTTTTCTTGTATTTTTATATTTATTTCCATGAAATCTATCCAAAGGAGAACGCAGAGATTTTGAGCTGAAATTGCAGAAGTGACCACCTACGGACCCCACGATGGTCCATCGTAAATGTGACGGTCCGTAGGGGCCACCGTCGTGAGAATTCTGACCATGTGTGGGACAACAGAAGCTCACGATGGACCCTCATAGCCACGACGGTCCGTCCTGCACATTTGTCAATGCTAACAGAGAGTAGTCCCAGTACCCAACTTCAGAAGATTCTAAGTGTCATGAAACGAAGCCCCTCGACGGACTGTCGTGCTTTCAACGGTCTGTCACACCTGTCCATCGAGGGTAACAGAGAGTTGATGAAGAAAAGCAGCAGAAAAAGAGCTAAGTATGGAGCGTCGGAAGACCACGACAGTCCGCCATGAGGGTCGTCGACTTAGACGCATTTTGGGAAGATTTTTCCTATAATAGATTTCCCTCTTTTATTAGGTTTGGTTTCTTATAAATAGTCCAAAAAAGCCTCTTTTTTGGAGTGAGACTCTTGGATAGTTTTTAGTTTTATTGTATTAGTATTGAACTTTCAATTTTGGGATTTGATATTACTTTTCTGGAATCGATTATTGGTGTTTTGTGATTTATTTAAGTAAATTTCTGGATTTTGTTCGTTCTCATCAAAGTAAGTGCATGAATTCTTATATTATTATTATTATGAATTGTGTGATTATTAGCATGGGTAACTAAACTTCATAACTAGGGTTGTGGGAATCATGGGTAAATAACAAGGTAAAACCTAGCTAAAATAACGATTCTAGAATAGTGTCTTGCATGTATTGAAAATTCTTTCGCTTATAAGTCTTTTTAACGGATGGCCAACGTTAGAACTCGCCTTAATGCTACTTGCCGGACAAAGGAGGTAGATAAAAAGAAAAGAATTATCAACATAGATTTAATGTATACTATCTAATATGCTACTGTCGGTTGGTACGAAGTAACAACTTAAAATATCGAATATGATGCTTAATATGAGGTAAAAAAAGGTTTAGTAAAGCAACACATGTAGCCGAACCAAGGTGAGGAGTGAAAATATCTAGATGTCGGACCAAGGATTTAGAGATACCTAACTTATCACTTTGCATGCAAGATACTAGGAAAGGATTGTTATAGCTGGAAATACCGAGTTAGGAGCCTGTGGGGAACACTTATGCCCTAGGTACTCTTATTACTTGATTAAACTCCAATACTTGAACCTGTCACTTGTTTACTTTAATTTAGTTAATTGGTTTCATTAATCAAAACCCCGGTTTAGTTATTTGTTTTCGGCAAATAATTGACTAAGTAGAAGTAATGATAGAATAAAGTTAAGTCTAAACCATTTTCCTCGTAGGAACGATCCCAACCTCACTAGTTGGGTTCTTTACTTGATGCGACCGCTTTTTCTTCATTTTGAGAAGTAAATTTGAGCGTATCAAATTTTGGTGCCGTTGCTGAGGAAAGTGGCTTTTAGATTAACTTTAAGCTTATTATCAAAGTTTAGTCAACATTTTCCTTATTTTACTTTTTCTTTTTGTTTTTGTTTTTGTTTCCTACAGGTCTAACTTTCTTATATGCCAAACACACGGAGTAGAGGAATACCCATGATTGAACCTGACCCCGAACTAGACCGTACTTTAAGAAGAATGAATTAGAATTTGGGCATCCAAGGTGATGAGGTCGACCCGCAAATGCCAACATTGGTCGACGCTCATGACCCTGTATTACCTGATATTCGTGGGGAAGGTGAAATACGGAGACAACCTCCCACTCCTTGCCCTCAAGAGTACTATAGGGGATATTAAAATATCGCAGACTCTGATGGGCCACTCGTCTTGCCCCCTCTACCACACGGCCACAATATTGTGGTAACTAGTAGTTTGATGCAAATACTCACTGCCAGAGGTTTGTTTTCAGGGCTACCTTTTGAGGATCCACATGCTCACATCGCTAAGGTAAGACAGTGTGCAAAAGTTGTGTAGGGAGGCCCAATTTGAATATGGATGTAATCGGGCTAAGAGTTTTTTGTCTCTCACTAACGGGAGAGGCTGCTATCTGGTTTACTGAGCTCCCCTATAACTGAATCTTCACTTGGAATCAACAGATGGATGCTTTCTTAGCACGCTACTACCCGGTGTCTAAGAAACTAAACCACAAAGACAGAGTGAACAACTTTGTGGCACTACCGGGAGAGTCAGTTAGCAGTTCTTGGGATAGGTTCACTTCATTTTTGCGAAGTGTCCCAAATCACCTCATAGATGATGAGTCTCTAAAAGAGTATTTCTATCGGGGGACAAGATGATAATTAACAAAGCTTTGTTGGATACGATAGTGGGTGGTTCTTATGGTGAGTGTCCTTATGCCGAGATAGCTGAAAAGTTAGAGAAAATCTCCCAAAATAATAAATCTTGGAGTACAAGGAAGTCAGATACTGGGAGAAACACCTTCGCAGTCCAATCCACACACAATTCAGTCGCAGATGATCTTCGTGAGGAGATGGCTCAAATGAGAACTTAGCTTGGGTTGGTGTTGAAACATGTTGCTGGGGTGCGGAAAAGGTAAATGCGGTGAACTACTTGTCTAAACCACCACTGCCAAATGATGAATATTACTATGAGGAGAACTCCTATGCGGTGTATGATCAGATGGGGGGTTTCCGACAAAACGCCCAAGGCTCCAATCAGGAGAATTGGCGCCAAGGCCAAGGAAACCAAGGTCGGAACTATGGTAATTATAACCGCGAGGTTCATTATGTCCATGATGGGAATTACAATAGCGACAACAACTTCAACCGGGGTAACTATGGTAACAAAAATGATAGAAGTGGGCCCTATGTGCCACCTCAAAATTGTGAAGTTGCTTCTAGGGATGGTGGAGGTAGTATGGCGCGAGTTGAGGATATGATGCATAAAATGATGAGGAGGTTCGATGCTAGTGATGAGCACACTAAAGACTTAAGGAATGACTTAGCAGGTATAGGGCAAAAATTTGATACACATGCAATCTCGATTAAGCATCTTGAGTTGCAAATGACCCGATTGTCTGCAACTGTGAACACACGGCAACCGGGAACTCTTCCTAGAAACACTGTCCAAAATCCAAAAAAATGATGGGCATTGTATGACAATCACTACTCGGGGTTGTAAGCAAACCATTGACCCACCTATGCCGTCTGGTGTAAAAAAGGTAATAAGAGATGATGATACGGTGGTGGAGGTTAGTGGTGAGTTAAAAGATAAAACGGTAAAAGATGTTGTGGTGCCCAAAAAGGTGACTCCCACGCCTACACCACCACCTCTTTTCCCACAAAGGTTAGTAAAAAATACTGAGAATGGTAAATTTGACGTTTAGAACGATGTTGAAACAGCTTTCTATCGATGTCCCTTTGGTAGAAGCTCTTGAACAAATGCCCGGTTATGCCAAGTTCATGAAAGATTTGGTTACAAAGAAAAGATCAGTCACTTTTGAGGATGATGATAGAATGTAGCACTGTAGTGCTATTGTTACAAGATCTCTAGTGTAAAAGAAAGAAGATCCAGGTGCTTTCACTATTCCTTTTACAATCGGGTTATTACATTTTTCGAAAGCATTATGTGATCTTGGGGCAAGCATAAATCTCATGCCCCTCTAGATTTACAAGAAGTTGGGTTTGGGTGACCCAAAGCCCACTGCGATGCGGCTACTGATGGCCGATCGAATGGTAAAAAGGCCCATTAGTATACTCCACGATGTGCTAGTAAAAGTGGAGTCATTCATATTTTTGGTCGATTTTGTGATTCTTGATTGTGAGGTTGATTTTGAGGTGCCTATTATTCTTGGGAGGCCATTCCTTGCTACAGGTAGAGCCTTGGTTGATATGGAAAAGGGGCAGATGAAATTATGATTGAACAATGAAGAAGTGACCTTCAACATTTGTAGGTCCATGAGGCAGAGTGGTGAGCTCCATTCAGTATCTGCTATATCCTACAGAGTTGAAGAGTCATTTGAGGTACAAATTGAAGAGCGTCTGGGTGTAGAAGCAT
The DNA here is from genome assembly GCF_001406875.1 of Solanum pennellii. Lineage (NCBI taxonomy): Eukaryota > Viridiplantae > Streptophyta > Magnoliopsida > Solanales > Solanaceae > Solanum > Solanum pennellii. The sequence continues at coordinate 37,309,297 of NC_028646.1, forward strand.
TGGCGGCAGTGATCATAAATTTTGATAGTGATGGCATTAAAGAGTATGGGTCATTGGTCGCGGCACTTGATCGAGGTAATGTTCGTTTTAAACAAAAGAAATTTGAGTTAGATATGTAACATCGCGAATCTCCACCCGCGAAATCGTCTATTAAGGAGGCTCCAAAATTAGAACTTAAGCCTCTACCACCTCATCTGAGGTATATATTCTTGGGAAAAGATGACACTTTGCCGATTATTATTGCATCAAGTTGAGAGTTTGGTGAAAGTGTTAAAAAGGTTCAAAAGAGCTATTGGGTGGACTATTGCGGATATTATTGGGATCCCTCCCAGTATTTGTTCTCATAAAATCCAAATCATGCCCCATCATAAGCCAAGTATTGAGCATCAGAGACGTCTAAATGGGTTGAATGAGCTTGATAAATTTTGCCTAAAAGCTTATGAAAGTTCAGCCCTCTACAAAGAAAAGATGAAGAAGTACCAGGACCAAAAGATTGAGAAACGCGATTTTATGGTTTGGGATTTGGTGCTTTTATTCAATTCTAGGTTGCGTTTATTTCCGGGAAAACTCAAATCCAAATGGACTGGTCCTTACTTGAACACCAACTATTCCCTCACGGAGCGGTTAAGTTGGAGAACAAGGAGGATGTGCGGTTTAAGGTAAACGGATAGTGAATCAAAATCTATCTGGGGCACGCTGAAATAACGAATGAAGTAATCGAGGCATACCATCTTGATGAAGTCTGAGTAAGTGTCCTACGTCGTGCCCGCGAAGTTAAATCAAGCGCTGGTTGGGAGGTAACCCAAATATGTATCCTCTAGCCAACTATAGGTTTTTCGTGTTTTTCTAGTTATATGTGCATGTTTCTTTGATTTTTTATTTCCTTAATTGTCCTGTCTAAATATTTTTTTTCTTTTTGTTAGAAGTGTTGGCTAGAGCATAGTTTAGGGTCCGTGTTAAAAAAAATGTCCAGAAAATGTAAAAAGAATAGCTTAATGGGTGTTAAATTTGCAGGTATCCCATCACGAGAAAATTTGCAGAAAATTGGTCTGCAGCACCCTTTGACGGACCAATCGATGGACCGTCACGCTTGCGACAGACCATCGCAAGCATCCGTCCTGCCCAAATATGTTTCTCAAAGTTTTCTAAGTTAGCGCACGCATGATGGACCCCCACGCCGCAATGTCGATCCTGTGACAGACAGTCGACCCTTCATGCTGCTGTAGAGAGTTTGAGAGAGAAACTGGACACGATTCTAGAGGCTAGGGTTCCCGAGTTTGAGGCCCCTTTATCAGAGCCTGCCGAGGATACTCGTTTGGCAGCCTTATTCTCCACTGCTGCAGTGCCACCACCTCCACAACGATAGCATGCCAAGAGGCGTAGAGGTCGAGATGAGGATGAGTCTAGGGCGCAGAAGAGGGAGCGCCGAGAGTTAGAGGTTTCTAGGAGAGCCTCGATTGCTGAAGAGGAGGGCCGTCAGTTGAGGGCTATTGAGTTTGCTTCTGTGGCGTCTAGCTCCAGAGTTGTTGAGGCAGAGAAGAGCAATATTGGTGGTGATGTGATTATTGAGAGAGGCACTAGTGATGCTCTTGTTGATGTTGAGGACACTACTGAGGGTGTCTAGACTACAGAGGACGTGGGTTCCGGGACACCAGACCTACCAGCTTGTTGATCGCCAGCGCTTTGCGCCTCCAGGTTTGCTTCACCTACCACTCTATTATTTTAGATTCTTTTATGCATTTGGGACAATTACATATCTTTTTGTTGGGGTGGGGTAAATGGAAAGTGAGTGCTAGGGTGAAGTCTGAGTAGCCCAATTCACGATCCTCTTTTGGGGTTTTCTTGCCTGTGTTCTTTTTCCCTAAGAGACTGATTATTTTTATTGTTGAACTGACATGTCTATATCTTGTGTACATAGTATAACTCTAAATCATGATGGATAAAAACAAAAATGATATCCTGCTGTTATGAAAATGATGCATGACTAGGCATAGTAAGTGATAAATGTGTGGCTCTAAGCATGACATAGAGATACACTACGGCATGACCCTAAATCTAAGATTCGAACTAGGTGTCTGATAATCTTGTAGAGTAATGAGATGTCAAGTGAGAGTGAGGAAAATTTGAATATTCCACCATTGGTATTAAGCTAGACTTGCCTGGTTAGTCATGCTTAAAGTAGGCCGTAATAGACAATTAGGAAAGGATCACAGGCCCTTGTTCGAAATAGTCAATCTTTAGCGTAAAATAACATAAAAACCAAATGAAGCAATCCCTTATTGATCCAAATAGTTTGATCTTAAAATAGATCTTTCTTCTTCACCCCATTTGATCTTTTCTGGGAACAATGTGTTGGTCCTGGTCCCTCCTTGGACATGTACACCTCAGCTTATGCCAAAAGCATAAGTTGAGGGCGGCTAATGCAGAAAACAACCTTGTCGTGACCCTGACCCAATCTTAGGTATTATGAACCTTGACTCATGGCAAATCCATGAGTTGAGGGTGGCTGTTATGAGGAATACTCTGGAAAGTGGGGTTGAAATAATAGAAAGGAAGAAAGAAGAAAACAACAGTAACTCAAGAGTAAAAACAAAATAAACACAAGAAAAGAGAAGAGTCACTTACACATAAGAAGAAGAAAGGGAGAATAGCAAGGTTAAGGAAAATTGAGAAATAGGGCGAAATAAAACGATAAAAAGGTAGGACGCTTAGCTGATATGTCAAGGAGGGAAACAAGTCACTAAAATATACCTAAATATACCCTACCTGACCCTGAGCCTATGTTACAAGCTAAGAAAGTCCTATCGTGATCCTAAGAGTTGTTATGGCAAACTTAAAGTAGTGAAAATAAGGGCAAGCCTATGACAATATGTGTAAATGAGTTGTGAAGTTTTTCTGAGAGCGAGTGTTGAAAAGTAATCCTTATACTCTAACTGTAATCATCATGTGAAAAATGAGGATGTTATTTTTAAGTGAGGAACTAGTTGCAATACTGGAAAAATAAGCACCGAGGTGAGAGATTGAAGAGGATAGGTGTCAGTTTGTGGCGAGTCTGTGTCATGGTCTGATCCACATAATTCGAGCGTAATAGTGATAGCATGCACGAACATAATGAGAATAATCAGTATTGATATCCAAATGATCGGGAAAGCTAAAATACGGATACTCGTGTACAAAGATTTTGTAGTAAGTCATAGTCCATCGCTTGAGGACAAACAACGAATTTAAGTTGAGGGTGTTGATGTACCGTGGTTTCATGGTACTTTCAATGCTTTTTCCTTAAGTTTAGTGTGTGTCTAAAGCATTTTTATATTGATTTTTGTTGTAGTTTTCTATTTATTTCTAGGTAATCTGTCCAAAGGAGAACGCGGAGATTTTGAGCTGAAAATGCAGAAGTGACCACCTACGGACCCCACGACGGTCCGTCGTGACTGTGACGGTCCGTAGGGGTCAACCGACGTGAGAAGATAATGGATGCTGAAGGAAGTTGGGGAATTCTGACCAAGTGTGGGACTACTGAAGCTCACGATGTACGGTCATAGCCACGACGGTCCGTCATGCACATTCGTCAATGCTAACAGAGAGTAGTCCCAGTACCCAACTTCAGAAAATTCTAAGTGTCGTGGAACAAAGCCCATTTACGGACCGTCGTGCTTGTAATGGTCCGTCACACCTTTCCGTCAAGGGTAACAGAGAGTTGATGAAGAAAAGCAGCAGAAAAAGAGCTAAGTATGGAGCGAAGGAAGACCACGACGGTCCGTCATAAGGGTCGTCGACTCAGAAGCGTTTTGGGCAGATTTTTTCTTCAATAGATTTCTCTCTTTTATTAGGTTTGGTTTCTTATAAATAGTCCGAAAAGACCTCGTTTTTTGGGTGAGACTCTTGGATAATTTTCAGATTTATCGTCTTAGTATTGAATTTTCGATTTTTGGATTTGATATTACTTTTTCGGAATTGATTATTGGTATTTTGTGATTTATTCTAGTAAATTTTTGGATTTTGTTCATTCTCATCAAAGTAAGTGCATGAATTCTTACATTATTATTATGAATTGTGTGATTATTAGCATGGGTAACTAAACTCCATAACTATGGTTGTAGGAACCATGGGTATTTAACAAGGTAAAACCTAGCTAAAACAACGATTCTAGAATAATGTCTTGCATGTTTTGATAATTCTTTCGCTTAGAAGTCTTTTTAACGGATGGCCAACGTTAGAACTCGCCTTAATGCTACTTGCCTGACCAAGGAGGTAGATAATAGGAAAAGAATTATCAACATAGTTTTAGCGTATAGTATCTAATAGGCTAGTGTCGGTTGGTACGAAGTAACAACTTAGTCAGATATCGAATATAATCCTTAATATGAGGTAAAGATAAGGTTTAGTAAAGAAACACACGTAGCTGGACCAAGATGCGGAGGGAAATTCTCTAGATGTAGGACTAAGGATGTAGAGATACCTAACTTATCACTTTGCATGCAAGATACTAGGAAAGGATTGTTATAGCGAGAATTACCGAGTTAGGAGCATGTGGGGAATAATTACGCCCTAGTTACTCTCATTACTTGATTAAACTCCAATACTTGAACTTGTCACTTGTTTACTTTAATTTAGCTAATTGCTTTCATTAATCAAACCCTTTAGTTATTTGTTTTCGGGAAATAATTGACTAAATAGAAGTAATAATAGAATAAAGTTAAGTCTAAACCATTTTCCACGTGGGAACGATCCCAACCTCACTAGTTGGGTTCTTTACTTGATGCGACCGCTTTTACTTCGTTTCGAGAAGTAAATTTGAGCGTATCATTACTGCAAAAAAAAACTAGTTCTTGTATTTCTTAGCTTTCTACGGTTTCTTCAATTGGTGTCTGAGGAGGTCTTTTAACTTAAAAGGTCAGTCGTATCAACGATGTATAGTTCACTTCGTTGAGATGCCAATTGGACTCAACTCATAATCCAAGCGACACTTTGCACAAAAGGAGAGAAAGAATGGAACAACTTCCTAGAATGCTTCCTAGCCTCTTGTAGATTAAATGTGGACGTTAACACAACAATCCTCAAGAATCTAGTCCACATTTTTCTCTTGTAATGGGAGACCGATATCATAGCTTTGATACCATCTTGTCGCGACCCAACTCACTGGGCCGTGCAGACACCCACTCTAACACCTAAGTAGGAGAACCCTCATATCTTAATAGTAAAACATGCGGAAATTTAAAGAAAATGGAAGTAAATATAATACTATGAATTATAAATAACGAAAAAAGGCTAAAAAAATACCCTTAAACTATTCGAAATAGCTCATATATACCCTTAAACTTTATTTCGGCTCAAAACTACCTTTCCCGTCATACTATTGGGTCAAAAATACCTTTCTTATTAACGGAAGTTTTTAAATGCCACGTGGATGTCATATTGATGCCACATTGCATGCCAAATAGGATTTCACTACCACGTAGACAAAAATAGAAAGGGTCAAAAATACCCTTAAACTATCCGAAATAGCTCATATTTACCCTTAAACTATATTTCGGCTCAAAACTACCCTTCCCGTCAAACTATTGAATCAAAAGTACCCTTCTTATCAACAGAAGTTGTTAAATGCCATGTGGATGCCACATTGCATGCCAATAATATTCTACTGCCACATAGACTAAATCCCTAAATCCTAATTACTTCCCCCTCATTTCATTATTTCAGAAATGATATATTCACTCTTTCTCCCTTATTTCGCGGCTAGGGTTTCATACTTTTCTTAGTGGCTAGGTTTCAAAGTGGATATTCATGCTTGTAGGCTAGTAAATATTTTTTCTTATTTTATTATGTTTACAATTCAAAGCATGATAGTTAGGATTTCACAACATTCCCCTAATTTCGCAGCTAAGGCTTCGTAGCTTTCTCCGGGGCTGAGTTTCAAAGTAGATATTCATGGTTGTAGGTTAGTAAATATTTTTTCTTATTTTATTACATTTACGATTTTAAAGTTTCATAGTTAGAATTTTACAACTTTCCCGTCATTTCGCGGCCAAAGTTTCATAACTTTCTTCGGAGCTGAGTTTTAAAGTGGATTTTCGTGATTGTAAACACAATACAATAAGAAAAAAGTTTACTAACATATAACCAAAAATATCCACTTTAAAACACAGCGACGAAGAAAACTCTGAAACCTTAGCCGTGAAATGAGGGAGAAGGGGTGAAATCGTTTTTGGAAAATAATGAAATGAGGGGAAAATGAGTAATTAAGATTTAGGGATTTAGTCAATGTGGCACATGTGGAATTTAACAACTTCCGCCAATAAGAAGGTTACTTTTGACCCAATAGTTTGACGGGAAAAGTAGTTTTGAGCCGAAATATAGTTTAAGGGTAAATATGAGCTATTTCAGATAGTTTAAAGGTACTTTTGACCCTTTTCCTTTTAGTCTATGTTGCAGTGGAAATCTATTGGGGTGCCATGTGGCATCCACATGGCATTTAACAATTTCCGTTAATTAGAAGGGCACTTTTGACCTAATAGTTTCACAAGAAGGGTAGTTTAAGGGTGTATCTGAGCTATTTCAGATAGTTTAAGGGTATTTTTGACCCTTTTCTGTATAAATAATACTTTTAAACACACTTCTTGTTAAACTGGCAAAAATAAATTTTAACTACTACCCTGGATCTAGAGTACAACTCGGACAATAAATAAAAGACACAACTCCCATCGTGCGGAAGAAAGTATAGAAGCTGCTAGAGATTTTCTTCGTCCTCAGCTAATGAAACTTCACCAATCCTGCATCCAGACTATGTCAAAAGACATAGCAAAAGAAGTATCAGTACACACACAAACTAGTATCCATCATCGGTCAACCCCACGCCCACCAGATAACATAAGAAACCAACTAGTAAAATTATGAGATAACCCACTCACTTCTCCACCTTCAATTTGATCTAGACACACCACAATGTACACTAACACCCAATTTCTAACCCCATTACCTAATTCTTCATCATAGCTCAACAATTCTATCAACACGTAGAAAATACCCAAGTCCAACCTCCACCAATTCAACTACCTACTCCCGTCGTTCCCTTGCTTCATCTTCACATTACTGTTAACAGCCACATAATACATTAATTCAACCTTCTTAACACTATCCCACCCAAATTTTCCCCAAGATGAAATCCACCCAAGCATTTTTATCGCATACACTATCTTTACTCTCTCCCTTACAACCCACTACAAACCACTGTAAAACGTCATAACACGGATTCACCACTTGCAACACATACAAGTCAAATAACATTATATTCATGTGCATATATACAAACAGATAACAACATTATCACCATGAAGAATCAACATCACATTTCACATTTATCATCACATCATTGGTTCTCTCATGGAACCCAAATCCAAACAGTTAGCTTGTCTGAATGTGGCAATCCAATCCCATATTTATTCCGAAACGTGGCAACCGATTCCATAGTTGTGCCAGAACATGGCAACTCGATCCCACTTAACTTTCCGCAAGTAGCAATCTAATCCCTATTAACACACCACAATCATAGTTACAAGTGCATCATCAAGGTCATACATTTAGTCACGATTTTATGGCAAAGATAATTCAACTATCACATATACAACAAATATGATCAATATTATTGCAACATTTATACATATACAAGTATCAAAATGAAGCAAGACAAGCATACATCACGCAATCGCAGAATCACAACCATCTGTTGAGTTAATACTATAGTTGAGTTAATTCTAACTATGTTAATAAGTCTAATGCAAATATATAACAACAATACATTTGAAAAGACAAACATATCAGTTCCAATAAACAAACAAGAGGTTTCTGTAAAAGTGAAGTAATGGCCTTTAATGACATTAATCTTGACAATCCTTTTCCTAAAATGAAAAAAATAAACTAACTCTTCTATTTGAAACTCCTCTTGAAATATCTGTATAAGAATGACATTTTGTGAGCATTCATATACAACATCAACCATAAAGGAAAAGTAAAAAGAATTCCCTCCTTTCATCATATTCTTTGAATATTTTTGGGCATTTGGTTTTGGGCAACCTCCAAACTCTTAGCCACGAGTGCACATGTTTGATATTAACTGTGAACCTTGGAGAGTGACCGGCTACAACGATTTGCACTGGAGTTGAGTTGAAATCGCTTTCAAGGCAATGGCTTGCCATGACACAGTATTTGTGATAAGTTCTTTACTACTTTATAATTCCAATCTAATATCAATATTGTAGTATTTTTCTAACAATTTGAAAGCGATTTTCCTATGATACAATATTGATAAATGACTATTTCTTTGAACAAAACTTTTAATGATTTGTCAAAACTTGAGCCTTTGGATGAAAATAATTTTGAATGATGGTTTCAAAAACTTTTAATATTCTTTGAACAATTAGAAGTTTGTTATGTTTTATTTAAAGAACCCTCTATGCATGACTAATCCTTTGTTAGAGGACATTTGCTAAATTATATGACTAATCATTTGTTTGATTTATTTTTAAACTATAAATCTGCCAAAGAAATATTGCATTGTTTGAAAAAGAAATATGGTGCTGATGATGCAGGAAAGAAAAAATATGTTGTCGGACGGTGGATTAAATTCCAAATAGTCTATAATAAGCCAATAATAGAACAAGTTAACGAATATTAGAACTTGACCGCTGATGTTCTCAACGGGGACATGAAGATATGTGAGATATTTCAGGCTAATGTTCTGCTTGAAAATTTTTCACCATCTTGGAGTGATTATAGAAATCAATTAAAACATAAGAAAAAGGATTTAACCCTCTGAGAACTTATCAGTCACATAAGGACTGAAGAGGCGAACCGTCTCAAAGATAAGATGGAAGAACTTTCTCTTAATTCTTCTAAAGCTAAGTTTTTTGAATCTTCTGGTACTGTTGTGAAAGACAGGTTAAACGGCAAATAGAAGAAGTCTCGAAAAAGGAACTTATGAAGAAGAAAAATAAATTCAACAAGCCGGAGGGTCAAATTCAAAAATTTAAGGGCTCTTGTTTTGTTTGTGGAAAAGTTTGTCACAGAGTTGCTAGGTGCTATCAAAGAAAAGGGCAAGACTCAAAGAAGGAAGGACAAAGTGATGTCCAAGCCAATCTTACTGAGGTAATCAAGTGATTGTTGTTGTAGTCATTGAGGAAAATCTGGTGGCAAATAAAATTGACTGGGTGCTAGGCACAGGCGCCTCAAGGTATTTCTGTGCCAATAAAGAGTTATTCCATGACTTTGAGGAGTCTACTGATAGAGAGTGTGTATATATGGGTAACTCTACTAATGTTGTAGTAATGGGTAAAGGAAAAGTTTTGCTTAAATTAACTTCTGGAAAGACATTATCCTTGAACAATGTTTTGTATGTTCCCTCCCTCCGTAGATACTTAGTTTCCAGAGCACTTCTCAACAAAGTAGGCCTTAAACTTGTTTTTGAAGATAATAAAATAATTATATCACGCGGAGGAGACTTTGTTGGGAAGGGATATATTAGTGGAGGATTATTTGTATTGAAAATTGTTCAAGAGATTGTCAATAATGCAAGCATTTCAAATTCTGCTTATATTGTTGAGTCTATTAAGATTGTCAATAATGCAGGGATTTCAAATTCTGCTTATATTGTTGAGTCTATTAATTTGTGGAATGGTATACTAGGTCATGTTAATATTGCTTCTATTGAAAGGCTCAGAAAAATGGAATTAATTCCTTTGATAAAAATTGATGATTTTTCTAAATGTCCTCTGTGTGTAGAAGCAAAGCATGCCAAGAAACCTTTCAAATATGTTATTAGTAGAAAGACTAAATTACTTGAACTAATTCATTCAGATTTAGCAGATTTCAAGAACACTGTTAGCAAAGGTGAAAAAAGTATTACATTACTTTTGTTGATGACTTTTCTAGATACACTAAGGTATATATTCTTAAGTCTAAAGATGAGGCTGAAATCATAATTTTGAAATTCAAAGTAGAAGTGGAAAATCAATTAGACAAAAAAATCAAGAGGTTTAAATATGATAGGGGTGGTGAATATTGAACTAAAACTCTAGAAGGTTTTTGTGAGAAAAATGGTATTATACATGAAGTTAGTGCTCCATATACTCCCCAACAAAATGGTGTAGCCGAACAGAAAAATAGAACCCTTAAAGAAATGATGAACTCTATGCTTTTAAGCTCTGATCTATCTGAAAATATGTGGGGAGAAGCAGTCTTGTCTGCATGTTATATTCTTAATAGAGTCCCGCATAAGAAGTTAGACAAGATGTCATATGAGTTGTGGAAAGGGTTTGCTCCTAACTTGAAATTTCTGAAAGTGTGGGGGTGTTTGGCTAAGGTTGGTCTACCTGATTTTAAACGAGTAAATGTTGGTTCTAAGACTTCTGATACTGTCTTTATTGGTTCTCTCAAAATAGTGTTGCATATAGCTTTATGTCTTTAAATGATCATTCTATTTGTGAATCTAGAGATGCGAAATTTTTTGAGCATATTTTTCCTTTGAAAAACAATGTGCCGAGTGATGTGCAAAATAATGCTTCTACGTCTATTTCTATTAATTCTCATGTTGTACCTTCTTCTAGAGTTATTTCTAATGAGCATGAAAATGAACTTAGAAGGAGTAAGAGACGTAGAATTGAGACAAGTTTTGGTCCTGATTTTATCACTACTTTCTCAATTGAAAATTTTGATATTAATTTTTTAATTGACGAATTAGTGTCTATCTATTTAATAGAATAAGAACCTCAGACTTATGATGAAGCAATGAGATCAATAGATCTTATATTTTTGAAAGAGGCTATTAAAAGTGAATTAGACTTTATAGTTTCTAATCACACTTGGGACTTGTATGATTTACCTGAAGGTTGTAAGCCCATAAGTACCAAGTGGATATTTAAGAAAAAATTGAGACCTGATGGTACAATTGATAAATATAAGTCTAGACTTGTGATTAGGGGTTTTAACCAAAAGAAAGGTGTTGATTACTTTGATACTTATTCTCCTGTGACTAAAATAGCGACCATTAAAACTCTTATTTCTTTGGACGCTATTCACGACTTAGTGGTACATCAAATGGATGTCAAAACAACATTTCTAAATGGTTATTTAAAGGAAGAGATCTATATGAGTCAACCTGAGGGTTTTGTGGTTCTAGGACAAGAGGATAAAGTATGCAAACTGAGAAAGTCCTTGTATGGACTAAAACAAGCACCTAAGTAATGGTAAGAAAAATTTAGTATCACATTAGTGGATAATGACTTTGTTGTAAACTCATCACATTAGTGGATAATGACTTAGTTGTAAATTCATCTGATACATGTGTTTATTCTAAGATGATAGGTTCATATTGTTTCATTATATGTTTATATGTAGATGACATGTTAATCTTTGATCCTAATGTGAATGTTAATAATGAGACTAAGAACTTTTTGTCTTCTAAATTTTAAATGAAAGACCTTGGTGAAGCAAATGTTATTTTGGGAGTTAAAATCGAAAGAACTCCTAATGGTTTCTCTTTGTGTCTGTCTCATTACATTGAAAAGATGTTGAAAAAGTTTGATTGTTTTGATGTAGTTCCAGTAAGAACTCCTTATGATCCTAGCATACACTTGAAGAAGAATAAAGAATCTAGTGTTTCTCAAACTAAATATGCTAAAATAATCGGGAGTGTAATGTTTCTAATGAACTATACTCGGCCTGATATAGCTTATGATGTTAGTAGATTGAGTAGATATACTCATAATCCCAGTAGTGAACACTGGAATGCTCTTCATCGGTTTCTAAGGTATTTGAGAGGTACTATGAATTGGTGTTTGCATTTTAACAAATTTCCTGTTGTTTTATAAGGTTTTTGTGATGCAAATTGGGTAGCTAATAATGATGAAGTTAGCTCCACCAGTGGCTATGTGTTTACTTTGGGTGCAGGTGCTATTTCGTGGAAGTTTTCCAAACAGACTTGTATAGCACGTTCTACCATGGAGTCAGAATTCATTGCTCTTGACTTGGCAGGGCAAGAAGCTGAATGGCTGAGAAATCTTTCGCCAGATATGCCTTTGTGGGGAAGACACTTCCCCAGTTTCTCTTCACTGTGACTCACAAGAAACAATTAGAATTGCCAAAAATAGTGTGTACAATGGAAAAAAGAGACATATTCGCATCAGACATGGTGCAGTTAAACAGTTGTTGAAACTGGGTGTTATTTCCTTGGAATATGTCAGGTCCGAAAGAAATTTGGCGGATCCTATAACCAAGGGCTTGACAAGGAAAATAATCCTTGAAATGTCGAAAGGGATGGAGCTAAAGATCATTGATTGAGGTAATGTGGTTGACCAGTTAGACCTCAATATACACCACTTTCTATCCCTATGGCGTGGGCAATGTTTTATAAGGTTGAGCTTATTTTGCTCTTAATGATTCTATTGCTGAAAGGTGGTCTATTTGAGATAGAATTGATAGAGTCACCTATATAAGTGTAAAGATTTGGTCGCCTTTTACGAAAGACTTGGGTCGTCTTTCTAGAGCACTCATAAGACCCAAGGTGTGTGTGCATGACCATAAAAGCATTTTGTTTGTATCGCGGAGGTCGCTTAAAATTTAAGGATATAGTATGTGTTATGGAGGTCTCAATTTATATCATTCAGTTCAAGAGTACTTCACTTTGTGTATATTGAGTTGTTGCCCCCATTTTCACTATGTGTTAATTCAAATCGAAAGATATTGACACTTAAGTACATGTTCCTTCCTTTATCCCAAAAGTCAGTTCTTACTCTTTAGCTTTGCATTGGTGGGGGATTGTTAAGTTAATACTATAGTTGAGTTAATTCTAACTATGTTAATTAAGTCTAATGCAAAGATATAACAGCAATACGTTTCAAAAGAGAAAACATATCGGTTCCAATAAACAAACAAGAATTTTCTGTAAAAGTGAAGTAATGGCCTTTAATGCCATTAATCTTGACAATCCGTTTCTTAAAATAAAAAAAAAAATCTAACAAATTTATTTGAAACTCCTCCTCTTGAAATATCTATATAAGAATGACATTTTGTGAGCATAACATATACAACATCAACCATAAAGGAAAAGAAAAAATAATTTCCCTCCTTTCATCATATTCTTTGAATATTTTTGGGCATTTGGTTTTGGGAAACCTCCAAACTCTTAGCCACTAGTGCACGTGTTTGAGTTAACTGGAACCTTGGAGAGCGACCGACTATAACGACTTGCACCGGAGTTGAGCCGAAATCGTTTTCAAAGCAGTGGCTTGCCATGACACAGTATTTGTGATAAGTTCTTTACTACTTTATAATTCCAATCTAATATCAATTGTAGTATTTTTCCTAACACCATCACCTACACATCACTCTTCAAACTCTATCACGTATGTGATAATTGACCTTGCTCAGCCCTAGTTCATCATAATTCCTCAATTTCATTACTTCAATTATTAGATGTAACATACACTCATAAATCTAGTTCCACTCTTGATCCCATGTTCTCATTCTTGACCCCATTCTATCCATGATAACAATTCTAGGTTTTCTAACAATTCATCAATTTCTCCTCACAAGGCATAAACTCACATGCTTTGAGTTCGAAGGATTATTCATATAATTCACTTGGTGCACGAAGCCCTACACACAACCCTTCCATTGATTTGCATGTATTATGTAGTAATCACATATTTATAACTACTCAATTGTAAAAACGTAGCCTACCTGAGCGCCAAACAGTTGTACGGTGTTATTGACTTCGATTCCTGTTTTCTAGGCTTTATGACGGTAGATTTTTCCAAGAACTCGTAAGATTTTTCCATCCCCACGCTAGAAATTTTTCTCCTTCATTCCCAAGCTTAGGTCAACTTTTCTGGTATTTCTAGGGCACTTTGCGACTTAATTAGGTATTTTAGGAAGATAGAGAAGTAGGATTTCTCGTAATTTATTTCTGCCGCTAATCCTGCTCTAGCGCCGACTCACCCCATTGTGGCGCCGCCGCCACAATGGCATATGGCATATGGCCCATGGGATAGTGACCCATATTTTCTTGAATCTTTATTTTCCTAATTAACGACGGAGTTGCTCGTTTATACTTTTCTCTATATTTTTTTATAGTTCAATATACTGAAAAATTTACTCTGCCGCACTAATAAAAATCCATCAGTTACCATGAAACTGAAATACAATTTGATAGATTTTTCTTTTTTTCGTCTGCATCAGTTAATGTCAACTCATTATACATTATGTGTGCTGATTTGCTTATTTATAATTTTCTCTATTTTTTCTTATGGTTTAAAACACTGAAATACATAACCTACCACACTAATTAGAATTCAACACTTAACATTAATCTAAAACACTGTTTGATAACTTTTTTTGGGTTTACATCATTTAACGTCTGCTCGCCATATTTTATGTGTACTCATTTGCTCGTTTCTAGTTTTCTCTATTTTTTCTTATGGTTCAAGACATGGAAAAACTTCAAAAGATTAAGCATATCATCAAACTACGTAAGAGTACAGGGAGTTCCTTTGCATTAATAATACTACAGTAAAGGAAACTAGTACACTAGAATTATGGTTCAGTTCTACATTAGTGGGACAAGAAGATCCTACTGGTAGAAATTTCTCGGTAACATTGCCTTTTGGTTAGCTGCGACGGTACAGTTGGATAAAAGAGGTGCTTCTCCCAAAGAAGAGAGTCCATTCAAAATGACGTTACTTAAAGTTGTCTATTTTTGCAAGCCTATTAGATAGTTTGTGGAGGATCCAACCATAATCGTGTAAAATGTGACAAATATATGACGTAGGAGCATGTCTAATATCAAGTACCAGTGTAGAATTATTTTCGATGATTACTGAGTGTGAGATGTTTATTAAGAAATCTTATGTCCATGAAAGTGGCAAGTAACGTAAATAATAAGTTATCACCAACAAAATAGTGTGTCTGCAAAACAAAATACATTTTCCTAAACAATAAGTTGTCAACAACAAAAATAATGTCTGATCTCGTATAAGTTATACCTGTATAATTTCGTATAACCCCTACCTTGTCAGAGACAACATTAAAGCCCTCCATCCATATTTAACTTAAAGGAGTTATGTTTTTGCGGCCACCATTTAAGCCAAATGAGTATAAACATAAGTTTTGATCTAATGATTATGGTCTAAAACGCAAAGTACTTGTACCTGGATTGTTTTTGTAAATTATAAATGCAAAAAACATTAGCTTTGAGCATGACTTGTGTAGTTGAAAGGCCATCACAACATATTCTACTTCTTTAATTCCAGATAGTCCATAACATGGCAGCAAGTATTAACTTTTAAATCTTTTTTATGGTGCTGTCAACTTTCTAGCGGCTCAAGCCTTCAAAGATTTTCATGATGGTGTTAGGCATTAACTTTGTGAGGCAAAAAAGGCTGAGGAACATGTTTCATAAGTCTGTTGTAGCCAGGCACTACAGAAACATATGGCTGTGAGTTTCTGCTGCTCATTTGCACATGTGGCGTCTGTTCTCAATCTGAATCTTCCTTCTTGTAAGGTTAAAGCATCTTCACTTTCTATACTATTTTCTTATATATTGTATAGTGTGTACATCTGTTTCTCCTTGCCTACGTTGTTGGATAACTGTAAGTTCTGTTTTTGTCTTTATGGCATAGCTTCTTATTCCTTAAAACCTGTTGCTTCCCTCATTTAACTTAGGACAGAAGTAGGGGTGTCAAGAGTGAATCCAAACATAGGTTACCCGCCCAACCCGTCCAGAATGTTAAAGATTGGGCTCAAGATAATTTGAATTGGGTTCATTCTCAACCAATTCAAGCTTAACTCAATTAAAGAAAATTCTCAATTGAGCCCAATTCAATCTCCAATTTCAACCCGTTTTAAAACTTTTTATTAAGATATGTTCCTATTGAAGGTATGAATTATTATCCATTCAACATCTTTTAGGATTTATCTATCCATTGTTTTTTAACAAAAAAAATTTTGAGCGGAAATTCAAATTATGACTAAAAAAGTTAAATATCAATATGTTAAATTATTCAGATTAATCGGGTCAAATTAGGTGGGTCAAGACCCAACCCGATTTCTATTCAATTCATTATAATATTTCTAATTTCAATCCAATCCGCCTATTTGACACCCTAGACAGAAGTATTATTGCACCTAGATTAGTGTTGCCTTGGTTGCTACTAACAGTTGTTGGGAGTTAATATCTCAAAAAAAAATTCTAACTTTTGAAATTTATCTAGCAAAGTAACTAAATTTTATTTTGTATCAATAAAATTACTCAACTTAGGCTTTTATATCTGTTGGGTTTTATTTGCCCTAAATTTCTTACCATAAATAGGTTTTCCTTTTAGGAAAAGGTTTTGGATTGACTAATCCTTTTTTCTGGTAGGAAAAGGTTTAGGACTCTATAAATAGAGGCATGTTCCTTCTATCTTAATTAGCATTCACAATGTAGTCTTAAAGGCTTTGAGAGTTTTTTGTTAGGGGGACAAATTGTGGGTCACAAGTTTGATACGTTATCACTTGCGTGAACCTCCCATATATTCTGAGTGAATTTGGTTGAGGTTGTTTCCCTCTGTATTTTGTACTCTCATATTTATAGTGGATTGCTCATCTCCTTTGTGGATGTAGGTCGATTGATCGAACCACGTTAAATCTTTGTGTTTTTTGGTATATTTCTCGTTGTCTTCTTACTCGTGATCTTTCAAGATTTGCTTTGCTAGCTTCCGCATTTACACCTACTTATTTTCGGTCCTAACAAGTGGTATCAGAGCCAGATTCAATTATGGAGTCAGGTTCAGTGATTTGATAATCGATGATTGAACCAGGTTAGAAAGAGGTGTTCATCTTGAAGGGTGTAGTTCTAGCCGCAATTTTTTTAACAGTAATGAAATTTTGTTGGAGAAATTATTTCAGAGAGGTTTTCTATGTTGAGACATAAATTTTGCAAAGGAGATTATGGAAAGGAGAAGCAAGTTGTTGAAGATTAAGTAATGTTGGGCTATTTCCCATGTTCCAGCCAAAGGCCCATGGCCTAATCCTATTTGGAAAAGGATTGGAATTATTCTCTTTATTTGGTTTCCAATTCTATTAGGAAAAGGATTGGAATTGTAATCCTATTTGTAGTTGGTTTTGGCTTTGTAAGGAAAAGCACAACTCTATAAATAGAGGATGGTCTTGGGAGAATAATTAATTGCTCATTGATATTGTCTTTGAAAGACATTAGAACATAAGAGAGGTTTTTTGAGAGAGCTTTCAACAAGAGAAAAGAGAGAATGAAAAGGGTTCTTTTTCTGCAGTCCTTTTCTGCGACCAGCAACGTTCAGATCGTGTTTTCCGATTAACTAACCGTTGGATCGGGCTGAAATTTGGACTGAGTGTTTCCCACATCTTGGTGGTTGATTTGAGTGGTGGAGATCGGATTCAGAGGTCATAAAGATCCTGTTTTAGATCCCGAACAGAAGCTGAGTTTGGGTGGTGTTTCTTTCTATTTATCTTTTGTTGGTGTAGCTATTGTTTGTTCGCTTTTGGCACTTGTTGTGTAGCCATTAGAAGAATATTTGTAACACCCTTATTGATATATATATATATGCATATATATATATATATGTATATATATATATATATGTATATATATATAT
>NC_028646.1:37327955-37331577 GCF_001406875.1 Solanum pennellii
ATATATATATATATATATATACATATGTATATATATATATATATATATATATATATATATATATATACACATAAATATATACACACACACACACACATATATATATATGTATATATATATATATAAACATTAACTAGCATTTAAACAAAAAAACTAAAAAAGAGGAAGCATTTTCATGTCTATATGTTGAAACAAGTTTATTTATTCATTCTTTTTTTCGCTCGTTATTAAATAAAAGTGAG
This sequence comes from Solanum pennellii, assembly GCF_001406875.1. Classification (NCBI taxonomy): domain Eukaryota; kingdom Viridiplantae; phylum Streptophyta; class Magnoliopsida; order Solanales; family Solanaceae; genus Solanum; species Solanum pennellii. The sequence goes on from NC_028646.1 coordinate 37,328,198, forward strand.
TCAATAATTGTCAGTATTTTTTTTAAAAAAAGTATTAAATACTACCATGTGTTCGAGTACGATTCTTAGTGTGTATTTTTTTCTAAAAAGTGGTCTTGTGTGTTGTTACACTCCTAGGCCAAATATATTTTATTTAAAAAAAATTAGTAACTAACACAAATTTACTTTTTCATTCAAAAATCATTTTAGCCAAACATGAGTTAATAAGCGACCATGCTAAAATCACAGGACTCGGGGATGCCTCACACCTTTCCTACGGTCAATAGAATTTTTACTCAATCTCTGTTTTCATAGACAAAATATAAATAGTTTTTTTCTTGTAAATTAGAAATTTCTAGGTGACTTGGAACACCTAAAAAATTCAATTTCAAGTGGCGACTCTAAGAAAGTCATTTTTCTCACTTTTATTTATTTATTTTTAAAAAGACCATTATATCATTCACAGTTGTAAAATTCAAGAGGTGTGACAGACCTGGATGCTATGAACACCTAATTGTTGATGTGTTTATTTTACTCCTACAATATATAGTAATGTATTTTCGCATATTTTATTTGTATTTTGGATTGTTTGTCTTTGTTTGTATTGTTTTTTCTTCAATTGACCCAACTGACCCAATATTGATTGAATTTGACTGATTTAAATCAAATTATGATAGCCCAATCAATTTTGACTCATTCCAATAGAAATGGTCAACATTAAATCACAACCATTCATGATATTTTGATCCAAGGGCTTCATGTGACCCTACAAAAAATACAAAAAAAACTCTCAAAAATCAGAAATTTTGCCTTAATTTTTATATTAATTTTTCTCCCCTCGCTACCACCATCCACACTGGCCGTCGCCTCAACTGCCGCCGGCGTCCGCCACCATTTCATCGAAAAAAATCTCAAACAAATTAACATATCTTCCTTTCACCCTCCTCTACACTAATTCGCAAACTATTCATCCTTATACATAGCCAAACTCCGTAAATCTAAGAAAAATCAAATATAAATTATCACTTTTTTCTTTAGATTTGTGAAGTTCTGGTCATCCCCATCCTATACCCTTTACATAAATTTGTAGATCTCTTCAAAGGTTATCCTTTGATACAAATTTTATGTCCAAACTCCGTCAAAAAAATTTGGCGAAGTTTTTCGGCGACCCTCATTCACCCAAAATTATGTCAATCATTTTCCCCTCTCATCCTCTATCCAAATCCGTCATTATCAAATTTTTAACCATGTCGTTTTGGTGCTGAATTTGTATTATTTTGTTAGAGTTCTTTAAGTTTTATCATGTCGAAGATTTTGCTTGAATTTCATTTTTTTTCTGCCTTATTTGTTGTGTTTGATCTTCAAAATTATTTAGATGCTTAGATTTTGTGTTAGTGGGTTGATTTTCTTTTGATTTTTGGGAAATTTAGCTAACGAGTCAAAAAAACTAACTTATTTAGTGATAATATCCATACTTTAATAATATTAGTAAACATGTCAAAAATGTAATTATTTTAAAAGTAAATAATTATTCTGATATTATTAATATTTTCTCTCTCATTATTTACACCTTTTTTTCTTCTCTCATAGATTATACATTTTCCTATATTTATGTAATTGGATAGATATTAATGTCATTTTAATTTTTCTCTCTCTTTTCTTAAGCTTATCAATTTTTCTCTTTACTTTCTTCCTAATCAAATCCCCATATTTTTCTCTCTTTTCTTACTCTTCTTTTCAATTTCTCTCTCTAACATTCTTCCAAATAGATTCCACAGATTTTCGATTCAATATATTAATATTTTCTATAATTCTCATTTAATTTCGTTGCAAGATTTGATTTGAAGATTAACATTGATTTGGGTATTATATTTTTCAGATTCCTTATTTATTTACTTACTGATTTTTGTGTTTTTTTTAAATTTTTTTGTTTTGTTGTTGTTCTTAAAACATTTTTTAGGGTTTGAGACTACATAATTCTCTCTTCAATTAACGTTTTCAAGAGAGTTACTAGAGGTATTGGACAAAATAATCAAAGTTCTTCCGATTTTCCATTATTTAATTTTTTTCACTCAAGAATTAAACAACAATGTAGGTTCCGTTTCTAAATCTAAGGAGGATATACGATGGGGAAAAATGTTTGAATCCGTCGATGTGCAAAATTTCACTCAAATTCATAACCATGTAGTTGAAGAAGACCAATTTGTTGGAGAAGAGGTTTTTTTTTTTTTGCATGTTTTGTGTCTTGCATGTTTAGTTTAATTTGTTTAGTAATTTTTAAGATTCAAAAATTTCATGTTACAATGCGTTTGGAAGTGTATATGGAATTTTTATTATGTTATAGTTAGTATTTATTTTTGTATGTCATATATTTATTGTATTTTGTGTTCTGTTTTTTTTTTTTTTTTTGTGTGTGTTACTTATGTCAATGTAACACATTATATGAGTTTGATTGTGTATATTTTATAGTTTTAATGTTTTTTGTATTCATAGATTTGGAAGTGTATATTGAACTCTGTTGTTGTTTTAGTCAGTATGTAATTTTGTATTTCATTGTTTTATTGTATTTTGTATCCATAGATTTGGAATTGTATTTCATATATTTAATTCATTTTGTATTCTGTTTTTTTTTTGTGGTAGTTATGTCAATGTACCACAGTTAGTATTTATTTTTGTATTTCATAGTTTTATTGTTTTTTGAATTCATAAATTTGGAAGTATATATATTGAATTTTGATACTGTTTTAGTCAATATGTATTTTTACAATTAATAGTTGTATTCATTCAAAAATTATGTTGCATTGTTTCTGAATTTGACATTTTTTTCTAATTTGTGTTTATTCTAAAGGTATGTCAACTAGTTATGCATTTTATTGAAGAATGAGTACACCAAATATTCAATTATTTCTTTTCAATTTTATATTTCATTCACTTTTTCATCATACTAATTTTTTGTATTTTAAATATTATTATACAAAATTCTAAATAAAAACAAGAAATAAATAGAAATACAAATAAAATACATATTGAAATGAATACATACAAGATTTTTGAAAAAAAACTATATAGGGAAAAAAAATATATGAATACAAATATATTTCTTAAATGACTATATAGATACATTCGGCATACCTATTGGAATGAATATGTCACGACCCAAAACCGAGCCGCGACTGGCACCCACATTTTCCCTCTTATGTGAGCGAACCAACCAATCTAAACCTTAACATTTCAATTTAATATCAACATAAAGCAATGCGGAAGACTTAAACTCATTAATAAAAGACAATTCAATAACTTCTAAAATTCAACATCTATTATTTCCCCAAAATCTGGAAGTCATCACCACAAGAACATCTATGATCAAATTACTAAACTAAGAGTATTCTAAGAAGCTAAAA
>NC_028646.1:37338832-37342528 GCF_001406875.1 Solanum pennellii
CCAAGTTCAGAGAGTCGATTTCAGTACCCAAATTTCAGAAGTCTAAGTCTTTTGGAACGAGACCCCCTCGACGGCCCGTCGTTCCCATGACGGTCCGTCGTGGGTTCCGTCGACTCACACAGTTTTTCCAGAAATAAAATCTGCTGCTCAAAACGACTAAACAGGTCGTTACAGAATACAAACTAATAAAAAATTTTAATAAATATAAATAGAATATATTATGGAATGAATATAATTTTAAAAAGGTAAAAATTCTGGAGAGAAAAAAAAGAACAAAATTTAAATTTTATTTGAAAATGTAACTAATGAGAAAATCAAGTGATCCTTACCTTTTTTTGAAATATTCTCTCCCTTGATTTTCTCCCTTTTGTTATTAAATAATTATATTCTTTAAATAAAAATAAATAATAAAAACATAAACAATATACATAACAAACTAATATTTGATATTTTTACTAAATATTGAAAGTTTTGCTAATGAGTCCTCTTAAATATTAAAATATTGACATTTTGAAAAATTTCACAAAATTTCAAGTTTCCAGATGACCCATTTAGTTATTATTCAATTAATGAATAAAAGAAAGTATAACTTACATAAATCCTATAGTTTTTTTTTTTTATGAACTTACAATCATAACTAAACATTTTGTTAATAAAAGAGAAGCATTTTCATTTCTATATATTGGAAAAAGTTCATTTATTTCTTATTTTTTTCTCATTATTAAATAAAAATTGAGTCATTAATTATTAGTCTTTTTTAAAAATAATAAATAAAATATAAAAGGAAAAAGGGTCAAAAATACCCTTGAACTATAGGAAAAAGTCTAAAAATACCCTCCATTCATCTTTTGGTCTAAAAATACCCTTCCATTCACATTTTTGGCTCATTTATACCCTTGAAACTAAAAATTCTCTCTTTATTCTTTATTTTTTTAAAATATTTATTATGTGTCATTCTCCTATTGGATAATATAAAGAGCCCACCTCAATTAGATTATTTATCATTATTTATCCAAACCAAAAAAATATACTTCTTCAGGACCCAAATTTTTTTTATTAAAAAAATATTGTAATTTTTTATATTAAAAAAATATTGTAATTTTTTATTATTTATTTATTTTTGGATCTAACTCCTCTCTATTTCCTTAATTTTTTATTTGAATAGTAGACTCATGACAAAAGAAAAAATTAACAACTAATATTTAATTAATTAAATGAAAACATGATATAAATGACTAATATTTTATAAAAAAATTATTATTTCATACTCACAACAATATATTATTTTATCTAGAAATACATTATACACATTTTTCTCTATTTTCCTACTTAAATTTTCCCTGTTGTACGAACATCCATCTTCTTTCTTTAACTTTGTTTTTAATAAGTTAATCTTTTAAATAAAATTGTTTGTGGAACTTTTTCTTTAAAAAGTTTTATTTTTTGACAGATTTTATTTATATCACATATTATTAAAAAAATTAAGTTAATAATTTTTTCTATTTATTTGTTCTAAAAAAAGGAAGATAGATATTGTGGCCTATTAATAATTTTATGATAAATTAATTATTTAAAATAAGCTTTTTTAAAAAATAAATAAATTAGAGAAAATACAAAAAGTACTAGATTTTTTTAAAAATATTGGAATCTTGAAGAGGTATATATATTTTTTATTTAAATATATTGTGGAAAAATAATTAATAGAGATGAGATTTTTATTTAATCTATGAATAAAAAAGGACAAATAATAAATACTTTTATAAAAAGAATAAAATTAAAAAGTGGTTATTAGTTAGAAAGGTATAAAGTTAGTTAAAAAGGTGAATGAAAGGGTATATGTGAGCAAAAAAGGTGAATGAAAGGGTATTTTTAGACCAAAACATGGATAAAGGGTATTTTTAGACCCTTTACTATTGTTCAAGGGTAGTTTTGGTCTTTTTCCCAATATTAAATACCATCTGTGTTCAATTGTGATCCTTGGTGTGTATTTTTTCTAAAAAATGGTCTTATGTGTGGTTACGCTCCTAGGCCAAACATTTTTTTTAAAAAAAATATTAGTAACTAACACAAATTTTACTTTTTTATCCAAAAATTATTTTAGCAAAATCATGAGTTAATAAAGCGACTGTGCGAGAACCACGGTACTCGGGGGTGCTCACACCTTCCTTTGTTCAATAGAATTCCTTACTTAATCTCAGTTTAGATGAATCCTTTTCACATAGACTAGTGGATCCAGTTAGTAGTTCAGAACCTATGCCCTTGTCAAGGTATAGGATGCATTGGTAGCGTGAGGGATATGGATGTATCATCACAATAGCTCTTATGTGATGGTTGTCAGTTAAAAACTCCCACAACAATATTTTTTATTTTTATTTACATTAGATATATTTGTATTTTCATATACAAACAGAGTACATATCGTATTTTGCATACATGCAAAGTTATTATTGTATTTCTAAATACATCGAGTTGACATCATATTTAAAACAATTCTTCTTTATATTGTACTTGTTTAACTACTTTATATTGAAATGAGTTCAATCATGTTGAGTTCATCTGAGCCAGGTAAGTTCTTCAGTTTCTTTTAGATTCTTTTCAAGCTTATTTTATGTTTAGCATTCCAACTCGCATACTCGTACATTCAATATATAGATGCTAGCTGGCCTACATCGTATTATGATGCAGACATAGGTAACAAGGATCAACATCTAGTGCATCGTTGATTGGGTCAAGCACTCAGACTTAGTTGGTGAGCCTACTTGCTTTTCAAAGAGATCCTTTTTCATTTTCTTTTAGTTTCAGTATTTAATTGTTAGGATGATCGGGGGTCTTATCTTGAAATCCATCTCAGTTATCAGAGGCTTCATAGATTTTAAGTCAGTAGCGCATTTGTCCTTTCATTTCATTATCTTATGTATTAAGACTTGATCTGCCATTTTGACTAGTTAAATGTTGATATCTAAAACATTCTTATTATATACATATTGAGCAATTCAATTTACTTTTTACAGTATTTCTCATGAGTAAGTCTTCCGCTGATTAAGTAAGCCAGACCAAGGGTTCGTCTGGGACCAGCAATGGTCTTCGAGTGATAGTCCCGCCGAGGGTGTAAGCTTGGGGTATAAAAAACTTGGTATCAGAGCCCAAAGTTTAAGAGTCATAGGGGATCTATAGAGTCCTAGTTATCAGTGTGAAGAGCGTTGATATACCGTGGTTTCACGGTATAATTAATACTTTTTCCTTAAGTTTAGTGTGTCCGAAAGTCTTTTTGTGCTAATTTTTATATAAGTTTCTCTTTGTTTTGCAGGAAATCTGTCCAAAGCTGAATGTGGAGATTTTGAGCGAAGAAATGCAAAAGAGACCACCTACGGAGCTTATGACGGTCCGTCGTGCTTGAGACGGTCCGTAGGTGGCAGCGTGGTGAAGCTGCTGAAGGAAGATGGGGAAGTCTGACCAAGTGTGGGGTTACGAAGCTTGTGACGGTCCGTCGTGTCTATGACGGTCCGTCCTACAGGTTCGTCATGAAGTTCAGAGAAGTGATCCCAGTACCCAGATTCCAAGAGTTGAAGTGTTTTGGAACGAAGACCCTCGACGGACCGTTGTGCCTATGACGGTCCGTCATACTTGCCGTCGAGGGGAATGAAGAGAGCAGCAGAAGAAATTGCACAAGTATGGGACGACGGAGTCCATGACGGT
>NC_028646.1:37348434-37349912 GCF_001406875.1 Solanum pennellii
GCTGCAGCGTCGGCCTCGTCTGATGAGGCTGACAGTTCAGACTCTACATCCGGCTCACCAGCTCAGGTCCCCACCCCAGCCACTGACCAGCTCAACCGGTGGTGTATCGACGGGCAGTTTCAAGTCTACTCCGACGCCAAGTTCCTGACTGATAAAGGAGTGATGACTCGAACACTCACTTTGGAGAGGCGGGTACTTACAGGGAGTCTCCCGACGATGCCTGAGATCCACAACCTCTTCACCAGGCATCGTTTCGAGTGGACAGCACGTTCGTTGGGACGATACAGCGAAGAAATGGTCCGAGAGTTCTATGCATCCTACGTAGCGACTCTCCAATCACAGATCAATAGGCGGGCTGCCCCCGCTAAACAGGCCCCACTGGAGCAGGTCCGAGTCCGGGGCGTACAGGTTGACATTTCCCTGCCAGCCATCCGCCGGTTTCTATACAGCGAGAGTATTGATTCTTCTCGGACCCCCCTCACTGCCGAGTTTGACTAACGCTGGCAGATAGTTAAGGATGGCCAGTTCTTGCGCGAGCCATCACTGAGAGAGACCACCAAGAGGTGGATGGCCCTGCACCTGTCAGTTGATGGAGAGGGTGCCGATTGGGTGACTGAGTCGAAGGGGGCCATCAAGAAGGCCAACCTAACGTTCACAACAAAGTTCTTGTGGCTGCTTGTCCGTCACTGCCTTTCCCCCACAGCTGCTGAATCGTTACGTGGGATCGAGCAGTGTTGATGGCGGCGATGATAGCCGGATTCGAGGTGGACTTCGCATGGCTTCTCCAGACAGTCATGCATGAGAGGGCATTCAAGGTCACTACTACCTACCCTTTCCCGTGTATGATCTTTGCCCTTTGCAGGTCCGCAGGTGTGCCCATATGGCACGTAGATCAGCTTAAGACCCCGCAGGGCACCGTTGACGTCGGCCTCATCGGAGACGAGGCCAATGAGTTGGCCCCACGCAGAAGGCCCCATCCAGAGCTGCCCCCACTTGCTAATGATCTTGCTGATACGGTAGCCCAGGCCCGCACAGCTACACAGGCGTCCACTGACACTACCCCGGTCGAGTCTATCCCGGGTAGTAGCACAGCCCCGAGCTCCTCTCGCACAGCCCCTCTACCGACACTGGTCCCGCTTGCAAGGGTCCAAAAACTAGAGGCACAAATGGCCTCTCTTCTGCATCATATCCAGCCGTGGATGCAGAAGTCGATTACTGAGTCCGAAGAGCGCCTAGAGAGGAAAATGGTGCAGTTTACAGAGCGGAAGATCGCTGAGGTTAACCAGCGCCTGGACGCCTTTGAGTTGAGAGTGCTAGCCCGACCATCCCCTCCGGTGGATGTGTCAACTCTTCAGGCTGCAGTCGACAGTCTTCGTGCAGACATCGACACGATCTTAGAGGCTAGGGTGCCGGAGTTTGAGGCCCCTTCTGTCGAACCTGCTGAGGACACCGTGTTGGCGGCCCTTTTTGCTACTTCA
>NC_028646.1:37353585-37358083 GCF_001406875.1 Solanum pennellii
TCAAAGCTGTTAAGTGTCTCTTTCAAGTTCGTTATTTATTTTCACTCATTTAGAAATAGAAACCCCCTTTTTATTGTTTTTACTTGCCAAGGAAGTCATAGACCAAACAATAGTAATAACAAGTTGAAGTTAAGTCTAGACTATTTTCCTCGTGGGAACGATCCCAACCTCACTAGTTGGGTTATTTACTTGACACGACCGCTTTACTTCTTATTTGAGAAGTAAGTTTGAGCGTATCAAGCGCCACATATATAATTAAGAGGTTGTAACATTTAGGAAATTCCTCCCTTCTTTGATACACTTCGTGCGTTAGAGTTTATCTCAAAGAAGTTTCTTCCTAACTCATTCTTACGTGTCACCATTTGTGAGTGAAACCATTTTGAGAGTGCCTTCCTAAGATATTCTTTCCCCGTGAGCAAAGAGATGGTTGCCGACATGAGAAGCATAACGAGGTTATTCGTCGTTGGGTTGTAGCGTCTATATATTAAGGAAAGTAAGACATCCATACTAGTAGGTTTGATGGACATAACAAGTCTGATGATACATGTGCAACAAGTTAAGGAGGAAAAATCTAAGGGATAGAGAAGATTTTTAGAATAAGAGGGCTAAGGCATAAGGAATATGTCCGAGAAGCAATAGAGTAATGTGAACTTAGCTTTTTTTTAACAGAAGCAGAAAGGAATGCTCCATCATGTGCTAGTGCACCTTTTTAAAGAAGCAATATGTGTACAATAGTCAGAATTCTCAGAACTTCAGAGCTAGACTTGCGCAATGGCAAGGTATTAAGGCACAAAGGGGTACTAAGACTCCTGCATGTGCTAAGTGTGGTTGGAACCACTCATAGGTGTGTCATGATGGCTCACGGGTTGCTTCGAGTGTGGACAAAATGATTATTTTATAGGAGTATATCCTAATGACGGGCAGAGAAATGGTAAAGAGGGAAATAGAGCCCAGTCTTCTTCAGTTGCTCCACCAGACAAAGCTGCACCTAGAGGGGCTATTGGCGGGAGAAAAAACTTCTTGTATGCTATATATAATAGCTAAGAGCAAGAGGAGTCGCAGATGTTATCAGTGGTTGCTGAAAGTCTTTGACCTTATGATTTGCTAGATCCAGGAGCTATTTCATCTTTTGTAACTCCTTATGTTGCCATGAATTTTGATGTTCTTCCTTAGAAACTTAGTTAACCATTCAGTTTTTCTACAGCTGTTGGTGAGTCTATTATAGAAGAGAGAGTCTATCGTGATTATCTTGTCTTCGTCAATCACAAGAGTACCAATATTGATTTAGTTAAGATGGACATGGTAGATTTCAATGTCATTCTTGGTATGGACTTTTTTCACACCTGCTATAGCTCAATTGATTGTAGGACTCAATTTGTCAAGTTTCCATTTCCAAATGAACCAGTCTTAAAGTGGTAAAGCAGTTCTGTCACGACCCGAGTCTACACCCTGGACGTGGTCGGCACTCAAGAACCATTGTTGGTCCCTAAGTGAACCCTCATCCTGGCTGACTACAACTTGAAGACTAACTTAAGCATTCGAAATCTTAAAGTTTGAATAAAAATTGATAAAACTGAAATACAAACTATAACTCAAAAGAAAACTTTTAATAATCAAATTAATATATTCAACTCGCCATAAATAGGAAACTTTAGTCTTTAAAACTTTTAATAAAATAAATGAATCATACAAACTTCTCAAATATACTGACTATCTATGAAGCCTCCAACTGATAAAGATGAAAATCGCGACAAGACCCACGACATCCTGACTAATCTAAAAAGTAAATAAAATCCTCCGGAAGTAAGGAGGGTCACCATAGCTAACTGACACTCTCGGATGTATCAGTGAAGATTCTGTTGATGATCTTGAATACCTATGTCTGCATCACGAGATGATGCAGGCCAAATGACTAAGTACGTGGAATGTACGAGCATTTAAGGGGAATCCTACAACATAACATAAACTTGAACTTGATAAAAAGGAAACATACCTACCTTTTCTAAAGTCACTCAACTCAAGAATAAGATACTCAATTGAAAGATATAAAATATACTCAAGTTAAGATACTCAAATGAACTCATTTCATTATAAAGCAATTTAGAGACAAGTGCATTATAAAGAAAAGTTTTTAAAACGTGATGTCAACTTTTTGTCAAAATATCATAAAAGATATACTATGCTCCCTCTCAAAGTATACATATGCAATGCATGAATGAAAACCTATAAACCCATTCACACTAAGCAGAACCCTTTGAGGAACCATGCGACTGCTACTGTGGGAGTTTCTCTAATTGAAAACCATCATTTAAGAGCTATAGTGATGATGCTTAATTGTACCTCACGCTGCCAAGGACTATCCTATACCTTGTCGGAGGTATAGAAAGCTAACTTAACTTAGTGGATCCCCTAGCTTAACTTATGTGATCATCTAAAAAGTATGATCTATTAATACCCATGACAGCTACATGGTTTATAGAGACTTGACTTAATATGAACTTGCATCTCCATATCGGTGCTCAGTACTAATCCCAAATATATACTTAGATAATATTTTTTAAAAATAACTTCTGTAACATCTCGTAACTTTAAATAACTTTGAATAAGCTAAGAAACTGAACATAGTCACTTTTGGAAAGAGAGGGGGAAATTTGGAAATTTTTCTAAATTTAAGAAGTGAGTTTTAGTCATTTTCAAACGATCATAACGAGCTCAGGATGATTTAGCGGTAGTTATTGATATGGTTCAAAAGACCATGGAGAGATCTTTCCAAGGCAGCAAAGTTTGCGCATTTTCGATGTCGTATGAGGGCGATATACCTATCGAAAGTTAGGCTATTGAAGTAAGGAAAGTCCAAATCCGGATTTAAGTAAGGGTAAACTAGTATTTTGACCCATTTATTCCCTAATTTGTTTTAAGGGTTTATTAGGGGTAAAAAAAAGTGTTAAGTTAGTTTTGGGAATCAATTCACGCTTACGGCTTGGAGAAAAGAGAAGAGAAGAAGGAAAAGGGAGAAAGATCAAGGTTTTGCCAAGAACGCCGAGGAATTTAAAGTGGACATCGTCGGGGGTGATCCCTATTAAGGTATATGAGATCTTTCATGTTGGGTTAATTCGTCTGCACACCAATCTTGTTTCAATTCAGTGGTTTTGGAATTTTTTACATAATTAGAAGTTAATTCTTGATGAATCTTGTTGAATCCCTATTTGGTTATCTTTTTTAAATGACCATTGATGTTGATTCATAGTTTTCGGTGTTGTTATTGAGTAAGATATGTTGGGTGTTGAAGGTTCTAAGGGTTTGGGAAAATAACTAGGGAGGTTTATGGTATTTAGGGTTGTAAAACGAAGAGTGAATTTCGTCAGCCACACTTGGGCAGCACCAGGCGCAATGCGCCTCATCTGTGCTAGGGTGCCTGGGGTAACGCGCCTGCAGTGCGCCAAGATGAGGCCTCAGACCAACTGGTCTGGCGTGACATACCCCCAACGCGCTCGTATTGGCATTTTTTGCCTAGTTTTTCTAGTTTAGCCTTTTTAAGTCCTTCTAAGGTACATTAACACCTTCCAATGACTCTAATTACTTCGAATGATTTCTAAACACCTAGAAATCATAAAAGAACTCAAATCATAACCTTGAATCCATAATCCAATTCAAGGAAAGCTAATATCAAAGTCAAAGAAGTTAAGAATAAAGTCTAAAGTTAAGAAGTTAGTCCAAAGCAAGGTTCTTAAAGGTTTTCAAGAGCCTTTACTAAACGCTTTAACTTCGTTGTAAGGATCAAATTTCAAGTTCAAGTAAAGTGTAACAAGTTGAAGTCTTTACTTCGAAAGCAATATAAGGGAACTAAGTATTCCCTAAGAGTTGAGTAAAAACTAAAGTTTTCAAGTTGAGCAAAGAGTAATGAGTTGAGTTCATTTCTCAAGGTTATAAAGGGAACTAAGTATTCCGTAAAAGATAATAAATTTTTTCACATTTAAGTTAAGAGGAAATTGAGATTTTCCAAAAGAGATTTGAACAAGAAAAGGGAACATTGGTTCTAAGAGAGCTTTCTAAAGCTATGTGTTGAGCAATTATCTCAACCCAAAGAAAGTAAATTATTTTTTAAAGCATGAGCTAAAGTATATATTGGGAGTAGTATTGAGCACCTATGTGGGGATGAGGGTTCATATTAACTCAAGTCTCCATGTAAACCATGTAGCCATCATGGGTGTTAACGAGTCATACATTTTAGATGATCACTTAGGTTAATATAGTGGATCCACTACGTTAAGTAAGGTCCTACACTGGTGGCAAGTTATAGGATGGTCCTTGGAAGTGTGAGGTAAAACTTTGTACCATTACTTAGGCTCATAGTGATGGTTGTCGGTTAGAAAATCTCCCATAGAAGTTATATTACTTTAAATGAGTAAATTTAAGCTCCTTATTGTTTTATTTTTAATGAACTGAGATTGTTTCGGTTGCTTTAATGTTTTCAATATATATATATATATATATAAAT
>NC_028646.1:37358692-37376651 GCF_001406875.1 Solanum pennellii
TATATATATATATATATATCACATGTGTTTTACTGCTTTATATATTGAGTTGTGTATGTATGAGTTGAGAAGAGCCAAGGTAAGAGTTTCTTTTTTTTACTCTTTTACAAGCTTAAGTTGTTGTTTATATTCCAACTCGCATACTCGTACATTTAATGTACTGATGCCAGTTGGCCTCCATCATCTTATAATGCTGACGCAGGTAACCAGGATCAACATCTACTGCCTTGTTCATCCAGTTTGAGCACTGAGAGTCAGTGGTGGATTCTTTGCATTTTGGAGGACTCTTTTATTGCTTTCTAGCCTTCTCATTTATAGAATTTTGTGGGATTTTCCCCAACATTCATGTTAGTACTATAGAGGCTTCATAGAACACATAGTAAGTCAGATAGTTCAGTTTGAGTCTCTCTTTATTTACAAATATTTTATCATGAGTCTTAAATGCCATTTTGGCCAAGTTATTTTATATTAAGTAATTCTTTTGAGAATGTTTTCTTGTTGTATGATGAGTTAAGTCTTCCGCTGAGTTAAGTAAGCAAGGCCAAGGGTTCGCTCAAGGTCAACAATGGTCATTGGGTGATGACCACATCTAGGGTTTAGGTTCAAGGGATGAAAAACTTGGTATCAGAACACAGAGTTCAGGATTCCTATTGAGTATGTGAAGTCGTGTCTGTAGAGTCCTACTCATTGGTTTGAAGCTTGCCACATCTATGATTAGGAGACGACAACATTTAGGAATTCCTCATTTCTTTTATATTCTTTTTCGTACGTTAGAGTTTATCCCCAAAAAGTTTCTCTCTAATTCGTGCTTGCGCGTATTTTAGATCATCATGCCTCTATGAGAGCAGCAAGAGGTCGTCATGCCAAAAGGAATGTTGAGGAGCCAGAGGTACATAATGCACCAAACATGCAACCTCAAGGCGAAGTCACCAATGCTAAGTTCCGTGAGGCTATCCCGATGTTAAGTCAAGCGGTGACTAACCAAGTCGGGAAATAAAGAGGAGCTCGACAAGAAGAGGCTGACACCTCGAGGATTCGTGAATTCTTGAGAATAAATCCTCCCAGTATCAACGGTTTTTGCACCACTGAGGATCCGGAGAATTTCGCTGAGGAGCTGAAGAAGGTTTTTGATGTGATGCATGTCATTGATGTTGGGAGAGTTGAACTAGATTGTCTAGGACTTGGTTCAATCAGTGGAAGGAGGGAATATATAAGGATGCACCACGTTCGATTTGGGCTTGCTTTGAAGAAGCTTTCTTGGGGCGTTTCTTCCCCCGAGAATTGAAAGAGGCAAAGGTACGAGATTTCCTTATATTGAAAAAGAACTCTTTGAGTGTGCACGAGTATATGTTGAATTTCAGCCAGCTGTCCTTCATGCTCCTAAAATGGTTGAGGATATGAGGAGCAAAATTAGCTTGTTTCTTTAAGGCTTGGGTCATGCTTCAAGCAAGGTGGGCAAAGCTGCAATGCTAATAGATGACATGGATATATCCAGGTTGATGGTTTATGTGCAGCAGGTTGAAGAGGAGAAGATGAGGAACGGACAAGAGTATATGAACAAGAAAGCCAAGACTGGGAATGTGTCTGGACATCAGAAAGGTGGTTCGAATCGACCATAATTCCAAATAACCTGCACAATCATCTACTAGTGCTTCTGCATGCAGAAATAGAGGCGAGTATAATGGCCAGAATTCGCAGAACTTCAAGGCTAGACCAACACAGTCCCAAGGTAGTGTGGCACAAGGAGGTAGTTGGGCTCATGCATGTAGTAGGTGTGGAAGGAACCACGTCAGTAAGTGTCATGAATGTCAGTCAGGTTGCTTCAAGTGCGTTCAAGAGGGTTACTTCATGAAAGAGTGTCTTAAGAACAAGCAGGGTGGTGGAAATTAGGGCTATAGAGCATAATCTTCATTAGCTGCTCCACCAGAAAGGGTTGCACCTAGAGGAGCTACTTTCGGCACTGGCGGAGGAGTAAATTGCATTTATACAATCACTAGCCACCAAGAGCAAGAGAACTTTCTGGATGTTGTGAAAAGAACACCATGGTTGACCTAGTGGAGTTAAACATGGTAGATTTTTATGTCATTCTAGGTATGGAATAGATGCATGCCTGTTATACATCAATAGATTATATAACTCGAGTTGTTAAGTTTCAAATTGCTAATGAGATACCCATAGAGTGAAGTAGTAGTTCAGCAGTGCCTAAGGGTCATTTTATTTTGTACCTTAAGGCGAGGAAGTTAGTTTCAAAGGGATGTATCTATCACTTAGTCAAAGTTAATGACTCAATTGCTGAGGTACCTTTGCTTCAGTCAATTTTGTATAGTAAAGGAGTTTCCAGAAGTTTTTCGTGATGATCAACCCAGATTCCCTCCAGAGAGAGAAATAGACTTCGCATAGACATAATTCCAAATACTTGTCCTATCTCTATTCGCCTATATAGAATGGCACCAACAGAGTTAACGGAGTTGAAAGAACACATGAAATACCTGTTAGATAAAGGTTCCATTCAACCAAGTGTCTCACTCTAAGTATCCTTTTCCAAGGATAGATGATCTCTTCGATCAACTTTAGGGTGCCACCTGTTTCTCGAAAATTGATGTAAGATCTAGCTACCATCAGTTAAAAGTTAGGGATTGTGACATTTCAAAGAAAACTTTTAGAACCAGATACGAGCATTATGAGTTTTTGGTTATGTCTTTTGGGTTGACCAATGCACCAGCAACGTTCATGGATCTTCTGAACAGAGTCATCAAGACTTATTTAGACATATTTGTTATGGGTCTTCATTAATGACATACTAATATATTCAAGGAATGAAGAAGATCGCTAGTCACCTCAGAATAGTACTTCAGACTTTGAAAGAAAAGGAGTTGTATGCCAAGTTCTACAAGTGTGAGTTTTGGCTTAAGTCTATAACATTCTTGGGCCACATAGTTTCTGATGATGGGACTAAAGTTTATACCCAAAAGATAAAAGCAATTCAGAGTTGGCCTAGAACCACGTCGCCAACTGATATTAGGAGTTTCTTGGGTTTGGCTGACTACTATAGCAGGTTTGTTGAGGGGTTTTCATATATCTCATCTCCTTTGACCAAGTTGACTCAGAAGACATTTAAGTTTCAATGGTCTGAAGCTTGTAAGAAAAGCTTTCAATAATTGAAAAAAGGTTGACTACTGGATCGATTTTGACCATACCAGAGGGTACTCAAGGTTTTGTTGTGTACTGTGATGCATCTAGAGTTAGGTTAGGCTGTGTGTTAATGCAGAATTGCAAAGTTATAGCTTATTCCTCCAGACAGTTGAAGGTTCATGGGAGGAATTACCCAACCCATGACTTGGAGTTGGTTGTTGTAGTATTCCCTTGAAGATATGACGTCACTACTTGTACGATATTCATGTTAATATATTCACTGATCACAAGAGCCTACAATATGCGTTCACCCAGAGGGAGCTCAATCTCAGACATAAGAGATGGTTAGAATTACTCAAATTATGACAAGAGTGTTCTTTACCACCCATTTAAGGTTAGTGTGGTTGTTAATGCTTTAAGCAGGTTATTCATGGGGAGTATCGCCCATGTTGAGGAAGAAAATAGAGAATTAGCCAAAGATGTGTCCAGACTCGCACACATGGGAGTCATACTTAATTCCACTGAATGAGGGATAGTGGTGACCAATGGGGATGAATCATCACTACTGTCAGAGGTGAAAGAAAATCAAGACCAAGACCCCATTTTGCTTTATATGAAGACGAATTTTCATAAGCAAAGAGCATTAGATTTTGAACAAGGGGAGATGGAGTGCTGAAGTATTAAGGTAGATTTTGTGTACCTAGGGTTGAGGGAATACAAGAGATCATGGACGAAGCTCATAGATCCAGATATTTCATCCATCCGGGTTCCACAAAGATGTACCGTTATTTGAGAGAGGTATATTGAAGGGAAGGTATGAATAAGGACATTACTGAGTTTGTTGCCAAGTTCCCAAATTTCTACAAGTGAAAGTAGAACACCAAAGACCTGGAGGGTTGGCTCAGAGTATAGAACTTCTGGAATGGAAGTGGGAGATGATTAATATGGACTTCATCATAGGCTTGCTAAGGTCTCGCAGTCAACATGATTCAATTTGGCTGATTGTCGATAGGATGATAAAGTCAGGCCACTTTTTTTCCGGTAAAGACTACTTATTCGACATAAGATTATGCAAAGTTATATATTCAAGAGGTTGTGAGACTTCATGGAGTACCAATGTCGATCATTTCAGATAGAGGTAGAAAATTTACTGCTCAGTTCTAGAAGTCTTTCTAGAAAGGTTTGAGTTCAAAGGTGAACTTAAGAACTGTTTTTCATCCTCAGATGGATGGGCAAGCAGAACGTACTATCCATACATTAGAAGACATGTTGAGGGTCTTATGTGATTGATTTCAAGAGGAAATGGGATGATCACCTACCTCTCATTTATTTTGCTTACAACAACATTTACCATTCAAATATTCAAATGGCTCCATATGAAGATATTTATGGGACAAGATGCATATCTCCTATTAGGTGGTTCGAAGTTGGTGAAGCAGGGTTAATAGGACCATATCTAGTTGACCAAGCCATGGAGAAGGTTAATCTGATTCAACAGAGATTGAAAACGTCACAGAGTTGTTGAAATTCCTACACAGATGTTAGGAGAAGGTCGTTGGAGTTTGAAGTAGATGATTGGGTATATCTGAAAGTTTCACCTATGAAGGGTGTTATGAGGTTTGGTTAGAAAGGGAAACTTAGTTCCCGGTATATTGAACCTTACAGAATATCCAAGAGAATTTGCAATGTAGCTTATGAGTTGGAGCTACCACAAGAGTTAGCAGCGGTTCATCCGGCATTTCATATATCCATGTTGAAGAAGTGCATAGGTGATCCTTAATTGATTGTACCAACTGAAAATATTGGGATTAAGAATAGCCTATCCAATGGGGAGATTCCGGTTCATATTTTAGACCGCCAAGTTCGCAAGTTGAGAACAAAGGAGGTTGCATCAGTCAAGGTCCTTTGGAGGAACCAATTCGTTGAAGAAGCGACTTGGGAAGCTAAAGATGATATGAAGAAGAAATATCAACGTATCTTTGAATCCGGAGAGAATTCATATCAAGGTACTAATTCTCTTCTTAGTATTTTATAATCCATTAGTAAGAATGTTGTTACTTGCTTTTGATTGATAAGTGTTCAACTTGAGGTTGTCATTCTTATCTTAGTGAAAGAAATCTCATCGGAGGAGGAATTTTCCTAAGGGGGAGATATTGTAACATCTGTAACTCGATTTAGCTAGGAATAAGCTAAAAATAAAAAATAATCACTTCTGAAAAGAAAGGGGAAAATCTGGTAATGTTCTAAGTTTAAGAAGTGAGTTATGGTCATTTTCAAACGACTATAACTTTGAGGTCAGGATGAGTTAGAGGTAGTTATTGATATGGTTGGAAATACATTGGAGATATATTTCCAATGCCAATAAGTTTGTGCATTTTCGATATCATATGAGGGAGACATCCGTATTAGAAGTTGGGCTGTTGA
Organism: Solanum pennellii; assembly: GCF_001406875.1. Taxonomy (NCBI): domain Eukaryota; kingdom Viridiplantae; phylum Streptophyta; class Magnoliopsida; order Solanales; family Solanaceae; genus Solanum; species Solanum pennellii. The sequence goes on from NC_028646.1 coordinate 37,364,249, forward strand.
AGTGAGGAAAGTCAAATTCCAGATTTAAGTAAGGGCAAACTTGTCTTTTCACCATTTTTTTTCCTAATTCATCCAAAGGGTTTATTAGGGGTAAAAATAAGCCTTAATTTAGCTTTGAAAATCAATTCACGTTTAGGGCTTGAAGAAGAGAGAAGAAAAGAAGGAAAAGGGAGAAAGATAAAGGTTTCGCCAAAAACGCGAAGGAATTTCGAGTGGGATTCGTCGGGGGTGATTCCTATTAAGTTACATGAGATATTTTGTGTTGGGTTAATTCATCCGCACACCAATCTTATTTCAATTAAGTGGTTTTAGAATTATTTATACTATTAGAAGTGAATTCTTGATGAATCTTTTTGAATCCCTATTTGGCCAAGTTGCTTGAATGCCCATTGATGTTGATTCGTAGTTTTTGATGTTGTTTTCAAGTTATATATGTTGGGTATTGAAGGTATTGATGATTCTAAGGGTTTGGGAAAGAACTAGGGAGATTTAGGGGATTTAGCATTGAAAACTGAAGAGAGAAGTTCGTCAGCCACACCTAGGAAACACTAGGCACAGCGCACCCAATCTGCGTTAGAGGGCCTGGGGTGGTGCGCCTGCAGTGCGCCAGGATGAGACCTCAGACCAACTAGTCTGTACGGTGCACCCCGAACGCATTTGGATCAGCATTGTTCGCCTAGTTTTTCTAGTTTAGCCTTTTCAGTCCTTTTAATGTACTTTAACACCTTCCAATGATTCTAATTACTTCAAATGATTGCTAAACACCTAGAAATCATCAAAGAACTCAAATCATAACCTTTAATACATATTCCAATTCAAGGAAAGCTAAGATCAAAGGCAAATAAGTTAAGAGTCAAGTCTAAAGTTAAGAAGTTAGTCCAAAACAAACTTCTTAAAGGCTTTCAAGAGTCTTTAGTAAACGCTTTAACTTCGTTGTAAGGCTCAAGTTAAAGTAAAGAGTAAAAAGTTAAAGTCCTTCCATCAAAAGCAATATGAGGGAACTAAGTATTCCCTAAACGTTGAGTATAAACTAAAGTTTTCAAGTTGAGCAAAAAATAATGAGTTGAGCTCATTTCTCAAAGGTTATAAGGGAACTAAGTATTCCTTAAAAGATTATAAATGTTTTCACATTTAAGTTAAGAGGAAACTGGGATTTCCCAAAAGAGATTTGAATAAGAAAGGGGAACATCGATTCCAAGAGAGCTTCGTAAATCTAAGTGTTGAGCAATATTCTTAACCCAAAGAAAGGAAGTGGTTTTTAAAAGCATGAGCTAAAGTATATATTGGGAGTAGTATTGAGCAGTGATGTAAGGTTGAGAGTTCATATTAATTCAAGTCTCCCTCTAAATCATGTAGCCATCATGGGTGTTAACAGGTCATACTTTTTAGATTATCACGTAAGTTAAGCTAGTGGATCCACTACGTTAAGTAAGGTCCTATAATGATGGCAAGGAATAGGATGACCGTTGGCAGTGTGAGGTAAAATGTTGTACCATCACTTAGGCTCATAGTGATGGTTTTTTGTTAGAGAATCTCCCATGAAAGTTATAGTACTTTAAATGAGTAAATTTAAGCTCGTTATTGTTTTTATTTTGGATGAACTAAGATTGTTTCAGTTGAGTATCCATGAGTTGCGCAGAGTCAAGGTAAGTGTTTCTTTCTTATTCCTTTTCAAGCTTAACTTATTGTTTAGCATTCCAACTCGGATACTCGTGCATTCAATGTATTGATGTCAGTTAGCCTGCATCATCTTATAATGTAGACGCAGGTAACCAGGATCAACATTCAGCGCCTCGTTGATCCGTTTGAGCACTCAGAGTCCGCGGTGAACCTCCTTTTACGGAGGAATCTTTTATTTCTTTCTAGTATTTCCATTTATAGAATATTATGGGGTTTGTCCCAACATTCGCCTTAGTATTATATAGGCTTCATAGAACAGATAGTCAGTCAGATAGTTCAGTTTGAGTCTCCTCTTTATTTAAAGATATTTTATCATGAGACTTATGTGTCATTTTCGCCAAGCTATTTTATATTAAGTAATTCTTTTGAGAATGTTTTCTTGTTGTATGATGAGTTAAGTTTTCTGATGAGTTAAGTTAGTCACACCAAGAGTTCACTCAAGGCAAACAATGGTCATTGGGTGCCGTCCACGTCCAAGGTGTAGGCTCGGGGCGTGACAATTATTTTTTGATTTGAGATAATTACTCAAAACTCAGCTTAAAAGCTCTCTTGCAATCTATGTTCCCTTTTTCTAGATCAAAAACTGTTTTTGAAAATCTCAATTTCTTCTTATCTTAAATGTGAAATAAACTTCTTTGGGAATACTTAGTCCCCATATATTTTTAAAGAAAAAGACTTCAACTGTACTCTTTACTCTTTACGAGAACTCAAAACTTAAGTCTTTAAAATAAAGTTTAAGCATTTGCAAAAGACTTCTTAAAATGAGGTTCATGCCGAATTATGGACGTGCACGACTCAATGTAAGGTTTTCAATAATTATAGATAGTACTCAATACACAAGACATAGAACTTGAAGACTACTCCTCTCAAAGGTACGCAACTGATGGATCTACAAGAAAGTGGAGATTATGTCGTATTATGATCTTTAAATGTCACAAATTTATTTACCGACATTTATTTTACATTTGGATCAAATGTCGTAAATTTTAGTGTCGAGAATTTTTTTGACATTTAGGTAAATGTTGAAAAGAATTTGTGACATTTATTTGGTGACATTTTGGTAAATGTTGAAAAAAAATTCTTCATTTACTTTGCAACATATATGTAAATGTTTTTACGATTATTATGAAATTTATTTTTTGACATTTATTTGAATGTCGATAAGAAATATATGACATTTATTTTTGACATTTAGGTGAATGTCAGTATGAGATATGTGACATTTATTTTCGATATTTAGCTAAATGTCAGTATGAGATACATGATATTTATTTTTGACATTTAGGTAAATGTCGGTATTATATATGTATGACATTTATTTTCGATAATTAGATAAATGTTGATTTGTGATATATGACATTTATTTTTGACATTTATGTAAATGTCGATATGAAATATATGACATTTATTTTAGACATTTAAGTAAATGTCTATATGAGATATATGACTTTTTTTTTTGACATTTATGAAATGTCACTTACAATTTATGCCATTTAGACTAAGTGTTGGTAAAACAGATTTCAAGAAACTTACTTGTGACATTTATAAAATGTCACATTGAAATTTATGACACTTTAGTTAATGTCAACAAATGTTATTATTGAATGTCATCAAAATGTGACATTGCTAAATGTCATATTGATATTCTAATGTCACAATCAAATTTCTTAAACATCCCAGAAAAATCTACATATCGTTTCTCTCAAGACACAAATACATACAACCAATATGTGCATTCAAAATTATCTTCTTCAAGATAAGCAAGAAATATTATATAAAGCAAATATTTTATAATATTATAATAAAAGAACAAAATAGCAATATAATAAATTTTCTGTAAAAGTAAACAATATCAAAAGAAATTATCTTTTCTATCTGAAGTAAAATTGAGATCTAACTAAATGTAATAATCTCAACATAAAATCAACTAATTAAAACCTAATTCAAATGGAATTAAAATCTCCAGTAAATTTGCAATAAATCTTTATGAAATCACCAATCCAAAAGCGAGCATGTTAAAGTCGATACTTGAACTCAATTTCCTTAAAAATTCTGCACAAAAAATGCACATAAGAAACTTTATAACTACATAATAATAGAAATTAGATCCCTATTAACTAGAAGAATTTGGGATATCAAAAATGACTAATTGAATATTTTTTAAAAACACAAATATTAAAGAATTGATGCAAAAACAGTAATTATATACATGAAATTTTCCTCCTTTTGAAAGAAAAGAAAGATCTTGTATTTTTTTTCAAACATACACACATCTTTTTATTTGTGCCAACTATGATAATTTCAGTCTTCTTGATCATGTTAGCTTGAGAAAAAAAATTTTTATTATTTTGATACTTTACGAAATGCAAAACTTAACATTTCACTATGTACCAACTTTTCTAGAAGCATAATAAAAAAAGGAAGATACATGATTACTTCAATAAAACAAACATCTGGTGCTGGGACAAAGATACAAACATCTTATAATGCAACAAACAATGTGATAACATTAATATGCATTCACATTGTGTATGTTATTGTTTATTATGAGAACTCATCTTACAATAAGCTAAAAACTCCAACACACAGAATATATAGCACACAATAAACATACAAGACCTTAAGAGAAAAATTATTTTCTTTTCCAGAAGGAAATGACCCTAAAGGTAAGCTCACCCAATCCATGAATAAGTCAACATCCATAAATATATGTTCTTTTCTAGAATATAAATGAGGAAGGAAAAAGGGACAGTAGAGATTAAGATATAATGACTTCATATATATTATTGAAATGTGAAGGAGTAGTCACAAGGTAAAGCAGAAGTGTCGATGTTAAGCTTTAATTTCAACATCTAGTGTTGATATTAAAATTTAATTCTAACAACTAAATTCACAAACTAAACCACATTATTTATTTGAATTTTTTTAATGACTAAACAACTTTAACGCTAACTAGTTTTAACTTAATTCCAATAACTAAATCCACCAACTTAACTTCATTATTTATTTTAACTTATTTAAACAACTAAAGAACTTTACCTCTAACTAGTTTTGATTTAATTCTAACAACTAAATCCATCACTAAACCACAATATTTTAAATAATAAATCAAACTAGCTAGGGGTTAATTAAACTTCCTTTGAACTTATTTCGACAACTAAACAAGTCACAACTAAATTTAAAGTTAAGTGTCAACACTAAATGGATCAACTAGTGTTGGTACTTATGCTTAACAACCACATTATTCCTAAGTTAAAGCATTATATCAACATTAGATGCAAGAAAATCAATTTTGTCAAAAAATTAATTTTGTCGTCAATAGGATAAACTAGTATTGGTAAAATTATGCTTAACAAATACATTATTCCTAAATTAAAGCTTAATATCAACATTAGATGGACATAAATCGATCTTGAAATAAAATCAATTATATCATCAATAGGATCAACTAGTGTTGATACTTATGCTTAACAAACACATCATTTCAAAATTAGAGCTTAATATCAACACTAGATGGACACAAATCGATCTTGCAGAAAAATCGATTTTATCACCAATAGGATTAACTAGTGATGATACTTATGCTTAACAAACACATTATTCATAAATTAAAGATTAATATCAACACTAGATGGACACAATCCAATTTTGCGAGAAAATCAATTTTGTCCTCAATAGGATCAACTAGTGTTGGTACTTATGCTTAACAAACACATTATTTCTAAATTAAAGTTAAATATCAACACTAGATGGACACAAACGATCTCGCGGGAAGATCAATTTTGTCATCAGTAGGATTAACTAGTGGTGGTACTTATGCTTAACAAACACATTATTCATAAATTAAAGCTTAATATCAACACTAGATGGACAAAACTCGATTTTGCGAGAAAATCAATTTTGTCATCAATAGGATCAACCAGAGTTGGTACACTTATACTTAACAAACACATTATTCCTAAATTAAAGCTTAATATCACCATTAGATGGACACAAATCGATCTTGCGAGAAAAATAATTTTTGTATCAATAGGGATCAACTAGTGTAGGTACTTATGCTAAGCAAATATATTATTTCTAAATTAAAGATTCATATCAACACTAGATAGACACAAATCAATCTTGCAAGAAAATGGCCAAAGTGAACAATCACCAATGAATGAGGTCCCATTGAATCATTACCACCAAAGAAAACAATCGCCAATGTAAGCTGCACAGTTGCATCCTGGAAGAAGAAAAACACCACTTAAAGAAGTCAAAAGTTAGTATATAAGAGATGTTAGATGTCCTGATGAGATGTCTTTATAAAAAAAAATAAGCAGGTTTCTACAGGATATTCTCAATTCTTAAAATCTCTCCACAATGAATATTTAAGAAGATATTCATAATTTTCTAATAGCACTACAAGAAATCTGATATATTGTGGTGCCAAAAGTCGCTACAAAAGGCCAAAAAGTCGCTGCTAAACACATAATGATGACCTTATGGTCGTGACAAGTACTTCCATAACTAATGTTATTAGTGACGACAACTGTTGTCGCCATAAAAAGTGCATATATAGTGGCGACATAATCGCCTCTAAAGGTAAATAAATATCCGCGTGACATTTAAAGGCAACTTGTTTCCACCACTATAACTATTATAGTTTTAGTAGAAAGTAACTTCACCACAATAACTGAATATTAGTGACGACCTTAGTCTCCACAAATACCCTTTTTGTTTTGAAAAAAAAGAATATGCGGCCACAATATTTGTAATTATACTTGCACAAATGTATTACACAAGTGAACAACCTATTGAAAATAAAAGTGACAAAACTAGAGATGTTTCTCAAACAATGATACTGGAAACTGTTAGGATCGAAAATAAGCAGGTGTAAATGCGGAAGCTAGCAAAGCAAACCTCGAAAGACCACGAGTAAGAAGACAACGAGAAATATACCAAAAGACACAAAGATTTAACGTGGTTCGGTCAATCGACCTACGTCCACAAAGGAGATGAGCAATCCACTATAAATATGAGAGTACAAAATACATAGGGGAACAACCTCAACCAATTCACTCGGAATACATGGGAGGTTCACACAAGTGATAACGTATCAAGCTTGTGACCCATAAATTCTCCCCCTAACCAAAACTCTCAAAGCCCTTAAGACTACATTGTGAATGCTGATTAAGTTAGAAGGAACATGCCTCTATTTATAGAGTCCTAAACCTTTTCCTACAAGAAAAGGATTAGTCAATTCAAAACCTTTTCCTAAAAGGAAAACCTATTTATGGTAAGAAATTTAGGGCAAATAAAACCCAACAAATCTCCCCCTTGGCCTGAATTTCTGACAAAATAAATTTGTACACCTTCTTCACTTAATCTTCAACACTTGCTTCTCCTCGCCATAATCTCCTTTGCAAAATTTATGTCTCAACACAGAGAATCTCTCTGAAACAATTTCTCCAATAAAATCTTCAATACTGTCAAATACGTTGCGGCTAGAACTCCACCCTTCAAGATGAACACCTCTTTCTAACCTGGTTCAATCATCGATTATCGAACCACTGAACCTGACTTCATCATTGAATCTGGCTCTGATACCACTTGTTAGGATCGAAAATAAGCAGGTGTAAATGCGGAAGCTAGCAATGCCAACCTTGAAAGACCATGAGTAAGAAGACAATGAGAAATATACCAAAAGACACAAAGATTTAACGTGATTCGGTCAATCGACCTACGTCTACAAAGGAGATGAGCAATTTACTATAAATATGAGAGTACAAAATACAGAGGGAAACAACCTCAACCAAATTGACTCGGAATACATGGGAGGTTCACACAAGTGATAACGTATCAAGCTTGTGAACCACAAATTTTCCCTCTAACCAAAACTCTCAAAGCCCTTAAGACTACATTGTGAATGCTGATTAAGTTAGAAGGAACAAGCCTCTATTTATAGAGTCCTAAACCTTTTCCTACAAGAAAAGGATTAGTCAATCCAAAACCTTTTCCTACAAGGAAAACCTATTTATGGTAAGAAATTTAGGACAAATAAAACCTAACAGAAACTTTCATAACTCATAGCATAGAGTAATTGTGCATCCACATGAAAAGCACATAAAACATAAAAAAAAATGTTCCTTGCCTAAAATAAGTTTCACCTTAAATGTAAGTAATTAACAACCTCTTAGCCCCTCAGCATGTGTTACTCCTTTAAATTGTTCCATAAAAAGGCGCATACTTCGAGGAGAACAGTTAGTACCTACAAAAAAATTCAAGAACTACTACCAGACCATTCTTTTAAAACATGAATAACATATCTCCAACCATTCAAGGTACACCTGCTACTGCTTCCAACAACATTGCACGACAATCATATTTTTTCTACGATACAAATTAGAGATTACTATCGATGACGATAAGAAGGTATTTGATATAAAAGCAACTCAAGGATTAATGTTGTAGTGTCTGTGAAGCAATAACTTCAATAATATGTGAATCACTTCTTCTATACATATCAAATTATATGTTCATCCTAGTATACTAAGCACGGATCTCGCCTATTTTAGAAATGACAGTTGAAAGTACGAACACAACTATATTGATGGTACTCTATGCAATAAAAGGTGTATATCAAAGATTGAATGAAAGGGTAGCAGAGGAATTTGCATCATTTTGTTGGGTTAGATGATATCTGATTATAATTGCTATGTGTCTTCTTTAGGCTTAAATTTGCTTCTAATTGTGTACGTGTCATTTTAAGATGCAATTGAACACACATCTAGCTCTTAATTTTTTTTTACCAGTTTCATCTTATTCCAACCTATTTCTATCTTTAATCAGTTCATGAATTCATTGATTTTTTTTGTTTAGTTAGTGTTTCATAGGATTTCAAATTTTATACAATTTACTGAACTTGGTTATTCTCTATATTTTGCTATTTTTATTTTGCTTAGGGTCATCCATTTGTCAATCTGATCTATTATGTATATAATTGAATATTTAATGTTATTGATATTTGTAGCCCCCTAAGCTGCTTGATGGTATCCGTATAAGGTATTTAGTATAAGTTACCAACACAATGGCTGCATATGACTTACAATATAATGAATGAACTTCTATATGTAGCACTCGCTAAAATTTCAAACCAATCAAGAATTCATCATTCAAATCCCTAACAAGAAAACAAAAGTAAAAAGCATTTTCTGAATTTTCAGTGTTAATTCTTCCCATTCTGTTTTATAGTGTATTTTCAATTCCATCTTCAACTGAAAAATAGACAATTCCAAGATAACATAGAAAATTACAAAGCTTTGACAAGCTTTTTTTTCCTAGCATATTTAATATTCACAATCTGCTTTGGTACAAATATTTCTATGATTACTTGATTTGGTTATGTAGATCAATGTGTCGAAATCAACACGACTCTTTGGAATTGGAACCTTATCTTCACGGGGTACAACTCCTTTTTATTTATATGCAATAAAATTTGATTTTTTTTCCGCAGATTTCACTTCTATGTCTCAAGACATGTTATTTCACCCTGCTATGTTTGTCATTGTTGCTTAATTGTTTAGAAAATTCATGATATTAACAACTAGAGAAAAGCTAATGTGGAATATATTATTCAAAAAAAGAAAAATGTTATATTAAATGTTACTAATTTTTATCTTATTTTCTCGGGTGTTTGCATGGGAAACTTGAATTAATAACTAAAAACTATTATATGCATCTTCATACCACAAGAGCACAAATCAAGCTAAAGCATAGAAATCCTTTAGATTGGTTGTTGGAATTTGGAAGAACACAGTTATATTTTCCTGCACAGATTGTAAGGAACAAATTTATACTATACCTATGTATAGAAAATTCTGGACTATGGATAGTATACATTTTTATTTCAATCATAGGGTCAGCTACACATTTACTTACTCAATTACTTTTGAAAGAATTTTTTTTAAAGTGTTTGATATATTGACTCGTGCTTCACCGTCTAGCCTATGTACAAGTGGGAGTGAAAAGGGGACTAACATAACAATACAAATTGTACAACAAGCTAAGAACTGTATGTGTACTAAAAAGTTGTACTAATATACTTCGTAATTATGTATATGGAAAATCACTAAGATGTTCATCCATATTAATTATTACATTATATATTTGTGTATGTATTACATGTGTTTGTTACTCCATTAATTAACTTTTTCTCGGTTTCAATGTTGGTTCCAAAGGTTCACTGTGGAAGCTCTATCGACAAGTCAGTTTCCTCCATATTTTGAATTGAAATTAGGAGATGAGGAGAAACTTCCATGAATTTCCGAGATCCATGTTTGGGTTTGGCTCCCCCTGAATGGATCCCCCTGAATGGAATGCCTATCTTCTAGACAGTAGCATAATAGTCTCCCCCTTTGACATAATTAAACAGGTAAACAGAACAAACAGAGCAGTCTAGATATAATAAGGATAACCAATAGGAAGGCTATGCACCTTCAATATACAGTCAAGGTTAAACAGGGACATAACCCTGCATAAGAAGTCCATAACAAAAAGCAAAAGAGGATGGTCACCAACAGATTAGCGCTTGGAACCCCAAAAGTACTTCAGAGAGTTAATGACTCTCTCACTGAAGGAGTTGTAAGAGCGTCCACATTCCTGGAGAGACTGGAGTAGGAGTTCTAAACTGAGATGGCCAGTTCGTTGTTGGAAGAGTCGACTCCCCCTTTCAGTAAATCGACTAGCCGGATAAGTTTGTTGACAGTAGCAATACCCTCCTGCTTAATACCTGTCATTGAAATACGAAGCTCACCGATATCTGTGCTGGTATCCTTCTGGAGGCGAAATATCTTTTCAACGGCATCATGAAGAGTCTCCAGTCTTAAAAAATGTCAAGGTTTTACATATGCAGAAAAACTGATTGCCGAATGAAGAATTATCATAATGGAATCCTCATCTCAACATTAAATGATACAAACTAGTTCTTGATTTCACAGAGGAAACCAAAATTTGAACAACCCATTTTAAACAAAAGAAACAGATTGTTTTGCCTGCTTCAAAATATCAAATTCAATTCCAAAAAACATGCTAAACAAGACCTAATATTTATGTTGAAACCTCTTAGAAGATTAATATTAGATATAGACAAATCATTGATGTACTCTATTCCTTCCTTTGTCTCATGATGGATTATTGTCATTTCCACAGTAAGATAAGCTACATATTAACATATTTTTCCTTTAAACAAACTCAAAAAATATGATGTAATTACAATAGCTACAGCTACAAGAATATGAGTGATCACCAATGACTATCAAGCTAAACATTGACAATGACACTTGTTTAAATAACAACAAAGAGATGTGGAAACAAACTTAAAAAAACATAAGCATTTGAAATATATTTTACACATGGTAAAATCTTTAACAAACAATCACCCATAATACTCAACTTTATAAGAGTAAAATATAAGCACAAGTAAAACTTTTATGTTTTAAAATGCAGATTTAATAAGAAAAGAAAAATTGCAATGTTTTTTTAACGGCAAGTTGGCCTTCTTAAGAGCTAGAACAATATTGTCTTAGAAGTGAGAATTTCAAATTTAAGAACAATTAAATCAACTTCATTTTAAAAACATCTTGAATAAATTTCCAGACGACCTTGTTAAGAGCCTGTTTGGCTCAGCTTAAAAGCTGGTCAAACTGACTTAGAGCCTGTTTGGCTCAGCTTAAAAGCTGGTCAAACTGACTTAAAAGCTGGTTTTTGACTTATTTAGTTGTTTGGCAATACTCAAAATAACTTATTTTAAGTTAAAGAAAACTTTTTTTAAACCAAAAGTTAAAAGCTGGGGTAGGGGTGCTTTTTTTTTTCCAGCTTATAAGCTGTTAAGTTGACCACATTTTTACCTTTTTGCCCTTAATATTTTTATACAATCTCCAAATTACCCACATAACCCTAACATCTCTTTCTTCTATTTTTCCCTTTTCACGTGTGGATGATAAACAATTACTATTACTAATGAATGAAAATAAAATAAATCTTAAATCTTTCAAGTGATCTATTCAAATTATATATTATTAAAATATAAAATAAGTTGCACATATAACTTAAATAAAAATTTATATTCCTCTTATAAATAATTTGTGATAATAAAGAAATATGTGAATGATAGACAATTATTATTACCTATGGATGAAACTAAAATAAAATCTTAAATCGTTCTTTAATCTATTCAAATTATATATCTTTAAAATCTATAATAAGTTTATATTCCTCTTATAAATAATTTGTGATGAGAAAGAAATATGTGAATGATAGCAAAATATAATTATTTATGGCTGTAAAATATAAATTAATTAACTTTTATTATGTTAACAGCTTTTAAGGGTATTTCAGACATTTTGATTTAAAAAGCTGTTTATCAGCACTTATTTGCCAAACACATCAACAACTTTTTTTTTAACTTCAGCACTTTTATCCAAACGCATAACTGCTTATTTTAAAAATAAGTTTCAGCACTTTCAAAAGTACTTTTTTAAAGCTGCTTTTATTAAGCCCATCCAAACGGGCCCTTAAAAGCTGGTTTTTGACTTATTTAGCTGTTTGACAATACTAAAAAATAACTTATTTTTGAGTTAAAAAAAACTTATTTTAAGCCAAAAGTTAAAAGCTGGGGTAGGGGTGCTTCTTTTTTTTTAGCTTATAAGCTGTTTTAAGTTGACCACATTTTTACCTTTTTGCC
>NC_028646.1:37376831-37387033 GCF_001406875.1 Solanum pennellii
AATTTATATTCCTCTTATAAATAATTTGTGATAATAAAGAAATATGTGAATGATAGACAATTATTATTACCTATGGTTGAAACTAAAATAAAATCTTAAATCGTTCTTTGATGTATTCAAATTATATATCTTTAAAATCTATAATAAGTTTATATTCCTCTTATAAATAATTTGTGATGAGAAAGAAATATGTGAATGATAGCAAAATATAATTATTTATGGTTGTAAAATATAAATTAATTAACTTTTATTATGTTAACAGCTTTTAAGGGTATTTCAGACATTTCGATTTAAAAAGTTGTTTATCAGCTCTTATTTGCCAAACACATCAACAACTTTTTTTTAACTTCAGCACTTCTATCCAAACGCATAACTGCTTATTTTAAAAATAAGTTTCAGCACTTTCAAAAGTACTTTTTTAAAGCTGCTTTTATTAAGCCCATCCAAACGGGCCCTAAATAAAGGGGAGAAATTGAACGTAGAACTAAACATCTCAAAAGGAAATAAAATTAAAGACGAGAAACAAATTTGAGTCCGAAAAAGAAGAAAGCAGGTTTGAAATTCATTTAAGAGGCTAAAATTGTCACAAAATTAACCCAATATGAGGTGAATATATGGCTTAGGAAGAATCTTATATTTTAAAGAAAAATGAATGTTAAAGGGACAAACACCTATTTGTAGCCTCAGAACTTTAAATACCAAACATGTTAAACCTTAAAGTATTAGCCAAACAACAATGACTTAATATTTAATCTACATGCAGAACGGAAAGTGACAATTTGATCATACTTGGCTCTATTTTCGATTAAAGAAGGCAAGACGTAAAGTTTTCATTTCTTAAAAATGATTTTGTTTGACCTACAACTACTGCTAACATAGGAATACAATAGGCTAAAGAAAGGAAAACAAAGGAAAAACATATTAATAGCAAACCTCGGGCTTTCATAAAAAGGAAAATTGGTTATATAACTCAAACAAGATTATAATTAATTTAATCTACATGAAATGGAAACTAAGTAGAAATGAACATAATAACACTAAAACAGGGGTAACATTACTTATGTAACTCAAACAACGATTAAACTAAATTAAAGTATGCTAATTTAGACATGTATAATACGCAGAACTAAAACTACAAAGACAAGATGTAAATTACACCTAAATAGTAGTGAAACAATGGAATCATGAAACTTACACTATTATAATACTGAAATATAAACAAAATATATAAGTAAAAAAATGGAAAAGGGGATAAGATTACTGTTACAATCCGATTTCGAAACCTAAAGGTTTGGAAGCCATTTTCGCAACTTTGGCAAATTTATTGATTTTGGAAAATTCCAATCTTAGGAACCGCCACAAAGCCGTTTTAAAAGGGTAATTTTTGAAAGAAAACATTTAAATAAAACAGAGTCGCGTAAGGGTTCAAATAATTCTCTAAGAAAGTGTTTAGGCATCTTAGAGAATCCGCTAACACGTGGTTAACCAACGGATATAAAAATTGAATAATTTGTAAAGAAAAATGTCACGCCTCGAGCCTACACCCTGGGCGGGATCGACACTCGAAGACTATTATTGGCCCTCAAGCGAACCCCTGGCCTGACTACTTAAATCAGCGGAAGACAAAACCTCAACTGTGACACGAGTAAAACATAATAAAAGGGAAATACGACATGTCATAACTTTGGCCGAAATAACACTTGAGTCTTAATAACTGAAAACAACTCCAAACTGAAATACTTTAGTCTACGAAGCCTCTAAACTGTCTAGAGAGGGATGTTGCGACAGACCCCACAATATCCTAAAAGCTAAACTAATATAGAAATGAAAAGAATGTCCTCCAGAAAGAAAGGAGGCTCACCACAAACTTTGAAGTTGTATCTGGAATCAACAAAGCGCTGTGTGCTGATTCTAGGTAACTGCATCTGCATCATGAAACGATCCAGGCCAACTAGCATCAGTACATTGAATGTACGAGTATGCGAGTTGGAGAGCTAAACAACAACTTAAGCTTGAGGGGATTAGATGAACTTACCTTGGCTCTGCTTAACTCAGGAGTATAATTAACTCAAATATATACATAAAAAGCAATTTAAATCACATGCAAGATGTGTGTGTGTGTGTACATATNATATATATATATATATATATATATATATATATATATATATGTATATATATATATATATGTACATATATATATATATACACACACACACACACACACATATATATATATACATGTATATATATATATATACATGTATATATATATGTACATGTAGATATATAAACATATATATATATGTGTGTGTGTGTGTGTGTGTGTAAAACTCATAAAATAGTGAAAACAACTTAGTTCATAAAGGAAATGCAAACAAACTCAACTTTACTTATATAAGAAAGTAATATCGCCTCTGTGAGAGTTTCTCTAACCGACAACAATCACTATGAGCCTAAGTGATGATACAACGTCTTACCTCACGTTTCAAGAGGACCATCCTACACCTTTCTATTGGTGTAGGACCTTAATCAACTTAGTGGATCCATTAGCCCTCCTTACGTGATCACCTAAAAAGTATGACACGTCAATTCCCATGTTGGCTACATGGTCTAAATGGAGACTTGAGTTAATATGAACTCTCAATCCACATCGGTGCTCAATACTACTCCAAAAAATGTACTTTAGCTAATACTTTTAATAAAACTTCCTTCCTTTGGGTTGAGATAATTGACTGAACCCATTGCCATTAAAAAGATCCTTTTGCAATCAATGTTCCCCTTTTAGTTCAAAACTCTTTTGGATCTTCTAGTTCTCCTCTTTATTCAAATGTGAAACATTTGTAAACCTCTAGGGAATACTTAGTTCCCTTATATCTTTTTGAGAAATGAACTCAACTCTTGCTCTTTACTTTACTAGAAACTTAAACTCTTAAATAATACTTAGTTCCCTTGTAGCTTTTGAGAAATGAACTCTACTCTTTACTTGACTTGAACTTTAAGTCTTTAAAACAAAGTGAAAAACATTTGTGAAAGACTTTAGAAAACTATACCTTGCCTTGCTTCTTAACTTTTAGACTTGGCTCTTAACTTCTTTGATTTTGATCTTGCTTTCCTTGAATTGAATTATGGATTCAAGGATCATGATCTCATGTTTATGGATGATTTCATGATGTTTAGATGTACCTTATAGTATTGGAAACAACTAGGAATGAGGGTACATATCTACTAGCCCACTCTATGACTGGCTCATTTAGAATCTGGAACTTGACAACTCGAGTTCAACAATCTATTGATGCATAACATAACAGGCATGGAGCCAGTCCATACCTAGAATGACATCAAAATCCATTATGTCTAACTCTATTAAATCAACCATGGTACTCTTGTTGTTGATGGAAACATAAGAATCACGATACACTCTTTCCACTAGAATAGACTCCCCAACAGGTGTAGAAACACAGAAAGATTCACAAAGCTTTTCAGGGATAATTTCAAGCTGATTTACAACATGAGTTACAAAGGATAAACTTCTCCTGGGTCTAATAAAGCATACACATCAAAAGTAAAGACTTCCATCACACCCGTGAAAACATCTGGAGAGTTCTCTTGCTCTTTGCGGCTACTGATTACATAGAGGCGATTTGCCCCTCTGCCGGTACCAGAAGTAGCTCCTTTAGGTGCAGCCCTGTTTGGTGGAGCAACTGATGAAGGATTTTCACCACCTTGCTTATTATTAGAGCATTCTCTCATGAAGTGACTCTCTTGACCACACTTGAGGCAACCTGTCTGCCATCACGACATTTGCAAGGGTGGATTCTACCACATTTTCCACATGCAAAACTCCCACTACCACCTTGTGTCACACTACCTTGAGATTAGGCCGGTCTAGCCTTGAAGTGCAGTGAATTGTGACCGCTATACTCAACTCGGTTTCTGGGTGCAAGCGCACTAGCAGATGATAGTGCATGCCCCTTTGATTTCTGGAACTGTGGTCAGCTCAAACCACCTTTCTGTTGGCCAGACTCATTCTCAGTCTTTGCCTTCTTGTTTCGGTGCTCTTTTCTATCTTCACCTTCTCTTCTTCAACTTGTTGAACGTATACCATCAACCTGGATATATTTATACATGTCACCTATTAACATGGAGGCCCTACCTTCCTTGCTTGAAGCACGACCCAACCCTGCAACAAACAGACTCATTCTGCTGCTCATGTCTTTCACCATCTAAGACGCATAGCAAGATAACTGGGTGAACTTCAACTCATATTTATGAACACTCATGGAGTCCTGTTTCAGAGTAAGGAACTCCCTTACCTTGACTTCCTTCAGTTCACGAGGAAAGAACCTCCCCAAGAAGGCTTCCTCGAAGCAAGCCCAACTTGGATGTGGTGCATCCTCAGCCCTACCATCTTTCCATTCATGTTCTGGCCACACCTTTCAGTTGGTATGCAGCCAATTCAACCCTCTCACATCGACCACATGCATTACCTAATACACCTTCTTCAACTCCTCTATGAAGTTCGTCGGATCTTCAGTAGTGTTCGATCCGATGAAACTAAGGGGATTCATTCTCAGAAACTCAAGAACTCTTGAGGTATCAGCTCCTTGTCGAGCTGTTCTCTGTTGCCCAACATGGTTGATCACAACCTCACTTAGAATCCGAATAGCTTCCTGAAATTCCGCATTGGTAACCTCTCCTTGGGGTTGCACCTCTGGTGCATTTGGAACCTCTCGTTCCTCAACATTTCTTCGTGGTCGACCGCTATATATGTGTGTGTGTGTGTGTATAAAACTCATAAAATAGTGAAAACAACTTAGTTCGTAAAGGAAATGCAAACAAACTCAACTTTACTTATATAAGAAAGTAATATCGCCTCTGTGAGAGTTTCTCTAACCGACAACAATCACTATGAGCCTAAGTGATGATACAACGTCTTATCTCACGTTTCAAGAGGACCATCCTACACCTTTCCATCGGTGTAGGACCTTACTCAACTTAGTGGATCCACTAGCTCTCCTTACGTGATCATCTAAAAGGTATGACACGTCGATTCCCATGTTGACTACATGGTTTACATGGAGACTTGAGTTAATATGAACTCTCATCTCCACATCGGTGCTCAATACTACTCCCAAAAATGTACTTTATCTCATATTTTTAACAAAACTTCCTTCTTTTGGGTTTAGATAATTTCTTGAACCCATTAGCTTTAAAAAACTCCTTTTGGAATCAATGTTCCCGTTTTATTTAAAAACTCTTCTGGAACTTCCAGTTCCCCTCTTTACTCAAATGTAAAACATTTGTAAACATCTTACTTAGTTCCCTTATATCTTTTTGAGAAATGAACTCAACTCTTGTTCTTTACTTAACTTGAAACTTTAACTCTTAGGAATACTTAGTTCCCTTATAGCTTTTGAGAAATGAACTCAACTCTTTACTTGACTTGACTTTTAAGTCTTTTAAACAAAGTGAAAGCATTTGTGAAAGACTTTAGAAAACTTTACCTTGCCTTGCTTCTAAACTTCTAGACTTGGCTCTTAACTTCTTTGATTTTGACCTTACTTTCCTTGAATTGAATTATGGATTCAAGGATCATGATATCATGTTTATGGATGATTTCATGATGTTTAGATGTATCTTAGAGTGTTGGAAACAACTAAGAATGAGGGTACATATCTTAGGAACTAGTACGAAAAGCTAGGGAAAAATGGGGTCTCTAAGGGGTCCTGGCGCTTTGAGAGGCGCGGAGCACCATAGCCTGACGGACAGAGGCTATGCTCAGGCGCTCTAATAGGCGCGGCGCACCAGAGCCTGCGGACAGACTCTGCCCTTAGGGGTTTTCCGACTTTCTTCTTCGTTTATCATCTCTAAACCTTCCCAAACTCCCGTGGATCCCACCCAAAAACTTAGGATCCCTAATTTATAACTTATTACCCAATGATTTAGACCCATCAGTCCTAAAAAACATGGATTACAACTAACAGCGATCAACAACAATCCAATCAAGAAGAATGTCAAACTTTCTTTCAAGATTCCAACCTCTAACATGAGTTAATTCATGACTTTGATTGATTTGAATGAAATTGGTGTGTGGGTGAAGTAACTTAACACAAAAGAGCCCACATACCTTGTTAGGGATTACCCCCGACAAAAATCCACGAAGCTAAACTTGGTGTTCCCGCGTCTTCTTCTACCTTCTCCTCTTTTTTTTTTTTTGCTTTCAAAATCCTAGTCTATTTTCTAAGTGCGTAAACTGAACGGGATTAGTTTAGACCCCAACATATTACTCCATAATGAAATAATTAATTGGCTTAAGGAAAAGACCAAAACACCCTTACTAAATCCGATTTTGGAACTTTCCCTGCTCAACAGCCCATCTTCCGATGGTCATATCTCCCCATACGATCTCGGAAATTTGCAAACTTGGTGTTGTTGTAAAGATCTTCCAACGAGCTTTCCATCCATATAAAGAAATCACCCAAAAGTTTCCTGAGCTGGAAGTTATGGTCGTTTGAAAATAGCCAAAATCGACTTTTGAAATCTGGAAATTTTCCAGATTTTCCCATTTTTTTCCAAATTTGTTTCTCCTTGTTTTTTTCTTAGCTAAATTTTGTCTGTCTAGAATACGAGATGTTACAAAAAAACTCAAGATTACTTGGGAAAAAATCTTGTTTGAAACTTATATAAAAATTTCTTGATACTTTTAAAAATCTCAAGAATAATATGAACTTTTATCCATAGTCATGTTTTGAACAATATAATTAATTCAAACTCATAAACATGAATTAGACCTTGTTTAACAACTATGAAAGGATATGTAAAATCCTTAAGTCATTCATATAAAGTCCTAAGTTAAATTGAAAGACAACTAATTTATTTTAAGAAACTTAACAACTTTATCCTATTCAAAAATTTAAACTAAATAGTTAATTCAAACTCATGAACATTGATTCAAAGCTTTTTAATAACTATGAAAGAACATAAAAGGTTCTCAACTCATTTTATAAGCTTAAATTAGCTAAGTTAAAAGAGTTTGAAATTTTGAAAAACTTCAAGTAAACAAGTAATGAAATAGAAAAGCCAATATAGAACCTCCAAAAGGATTCATCTAAGTTAAAGAAAAAGTTAACAAAAGTTAGCATTCACAATTAAAAAAAAATAATGAGGAAATACAAGTAAACAAGGGCTGAAATTGTTGTGCTGTTGCTTCATCCGTTAGAGGCAGCAGCTGCTGGTGGTCATTTTAGTGGACTTTTGAGAATCCAAAAATTATTAATTTTCAGTCTTTTGAAGGCTGCTACTGCTTCGTTAATTATGGATTTTAACTCAAATTTGCTCCTCATTTTAGCTCTTTGGAGCTACTGTTGCTGCTGGTTTTTGTGTCTCTACCCAATATATCATCTTTCTTTTCATAACTTGGCGGAGGTTGACTCAAGAAGAGGAATATGCAACTAGATGGGGAAGAATACACAGATTATATCTCCAATTATATGCACTCAAAGAGGGCAATTACCCATCATAGACGAGAGGGAACAACATCACAGCGCTAAAGACAAGCAGCCACATACTTAACATATTCATAAAGAACTTGCATAACAAAATTTTTTTTAAAAAGGCAACCATTAACCTTAAAATCGAGGCAATAACATACTAACAAACTTCATAAAGAACTAGGAAAGAAAATAAAAATAAAATCACATTATACAAGTTAAAATATAACTGAGTTGATTCTACACAAGATAGAAAATATGCAGTATTAAGGCTAACACGACAGAGAGAGCTGGAAGCCGGTCCCAACAAATGAACAAACTAATGATTGCTTAACATTCACCATTTTGACTGAATCATCTTAAATTCATACTACGAACAAGATCTTATTTTAAAACAACAATCGATCTTTATCCAAATCAGCTCTTATAAGACCGGCTAAGGAAACCAATTTTTGATAAAAACATAGGTAAAATTCTAATACAGAATTAAGGCAGAAAACAACAACTATATAACATGGATTTTGTCACATATATGTACATATTTATGAGCTTAACTAAGTAAATAATTACATTCACATCTATGAATCATAAGAAAACAACCATCAATAGAGCAAAATATTTTATAAACTCATTCAAAGTTGACTTAACTAAGAGATCAGGATAATGAAAACTTTTGGTGCCAATCACATAAACATCATCCTTATTTTAACTAATCACATTGAAGAATCTAATAGATGATTAACATTACTAAGAAAATAACAATTCTGCAATGCAACAGAAAGAAAAGGTTGAAGAAAAGACTGAAGAAAGAGCAAGAAGATTACCTGGTTCTGGACAGCAAATTGAGCGAACGAGTTCGGCAGAAACGATTTCACTACCTCCTTCAACTCTCAACTCGAATAACCGCAAAAGTAAAAAATTTGAACTATTGAGACAAGAATCCCCAAAACTTTTAGGTATACAGTGAAGAGAATCCTATTTGTATGGGAAAAGAGGGAATAAAAAGGGGCCTGGATCAATGTGGGAGAATCCCAAATTCAAAAATTCACTAAAGATGAAGGCTTTGGACAGCTACAACCGTATCAATCTCAACAGATTGAGGACGAGAGCACTCTGATTTAGGGCAAGGACGACGAGGCATCAAGATTGAGACACCTGACCTTGTTATCAAACGTTCCTCGTATGATAAGATAAGGGAGAGAAGATAAAGTCACGTGCGATGCTTGGAGGTCGCGATTGCGATGGGTTCGATTTGGGTTTGCAGCGCTTTGAAGAAGACAAAGAACGAGTAGAAGGTGGCGTATGTACTGGTTGCATTGTACGAGTCTGTATTGCTGGTTTTGGAACGGGTTAGGTCGATAGCCTTGGTCCGGATTTGGGTCTTTCTGGGCTTATCAAGTTGAGGGTCCAATTGGATATCAAAGAAAGCATGTCCTTGGTCTGGAAAACAGTAAGATGATAATATTTGAAATAAAATACATTATGTATTTAATCCATTAATAAACTTCTTGATTTTGACAAATGTGAAATAATTAAATTATTATTGAGAATAACACTAATTGTTACATTAATTAAAATTTTGATTAATTTAAGAAAAAATAAAATGAGTATTGAGTTAATTATCTAAATAAGATATGTAACCAAAGTCGCATAAAAACATATAGGTATATAAATATAGAAATATATAATTGCCTCTAAAAATAATAACAAAATCAAGCTTTAAACATTTATGGATTTTTCAAAAATAATTATTTCTTTAAAATTTCAGAAGCTTAAAAATTAATCAAATTGTGGAATGTCAAAATGGGTGTCAACAATTACCTCTTAGGGCACCGTATTGAGACACCAAGTTTGATGATCATTCCCACGGCAAATCATGAATTGTATACATGAAAGAAAATTAAAGAAAGAGTGCAAGATTTTTAAGTCAGACAATTTTTTACGCCCACTCCGTGATAACATTGTTCTTGACCTTACATATTGTTGTTTGAAATGAAAATAATAGGCAATTCTAGGATTCGAAAAAAAAATCAATTTGGGCAGATTGGACTTATAAATTCGTTCAGAAAAACTCTTCGAGTAGAAGTTTTATACCATAATTTAAAATGAAGTATTTAAAGGTAAAAAAGATGGTGAAGAAATACCATTTTGAGATCATCCGTCGAAATAATCTTTTGAACAACCACAGTTCGTAAGATACGTATGAAGAAATACAACTTTTGACAAGTCCTTCATCGTACCAGGTGAGTTTTCATTAGGTTTTCCCAGGTCTGGGTGGTAGCATGGATAGGATTTCAAAGAAGACGTATGGCATCATCAAGAGTAAAATTGGGGGCTGCTTTGTTTGCTAATGGTGTGAAATGAAGAAGCAGAAAGGATTTGGAGGTATAAAGGCTTATGTTTGAGTCAGGTATTTTAGAAGTGATTGTGCGAGTTGAGAAATTGTGGCATTGCAAATATAACATCTAAAATATGACTAAATAAATACAATTTTGCAATGAAAAGGAGATAATTAATTATTTAAGCTTTAAAAAATTTAATAGAGTAAAATAACTGTATACAAAAATAGATTAATTATAGTTATTAAATCATAAATGACCTTTATTTTGACAAAATAAAATATATGTTTGACTAAACTTTTTTTATTTTTGAAGTAAATTAATTTTCTAAATTAATAATAATAATAATAATATATATATATATATATAT
>NC_028646.1:37388924-37424475 GCF_001406875.1 Solanum pennellii
TATATATATATAAAATCTAATTTTAACTATAAATTAATAAAAGATTAATTTTATAAATTTAATTTTTTTGGGTCATTTTAATTTATAAATTTTATTTATATACCTCCTAATTACATAAATTTAATTTTATTGATCAACTAGAGTTTATCAATATCAAATTTAATATATAAATCTTCTTAAATTGATCGTTGATATTTCTTTAATTGATAATGTGTATCATATTTGAACCACTAATATATAAGATTTAATTTGTTAAACTACTAGAGAAGTATTTAATCAACGTATTTCATACTCCGATATATTATTCTTTCCATGTCATTGTCTATGATATGATCACTACACTAAACATCCATTCAAGATCGAACGTAATAATCTTGATAGAACTTGTTTTTCACAGTAATTTACGATGTTCTATTGTCTATTTCATAAACGAGATAAGACATTGCAGGTTACACATACAAATAATTAAATAATTTATTATAAATATAAAATGTTATTAATTGTTATCATGACATTTCTACGAGTATTATCTCGCATTTCATATTCGAATGGATTATATGTTAGCTCTTCGTCTCTATATCATTACATGTGATATTAAGTTCGTGATTTGACGACGGACTGGTAGAATTTGTACATTATTCTAAAAACTTAAGTAAAATTCTCTCCTATTCATATCAACGTAGTTTCATACACTAAATTTGATTATAGATATTTTTTTGTTTATTCCACGAATTCTAACTTTTTATTTATAAAAGTATACAAAATTGTTACACTTTTTGAACAATTAATTGTAAGTGTGAAATAAAATTTTAGTATCATGCACAATACAAAGATTATGATTAACAAGGATATTTTAAAAAACCGACCTCCGGATGTCGCTTTTATTAAAAGTAATTAGATTTAATAAAAAATACCGACCTCATGAGGTTGGTATCACATTAAATCTTAAGATAAATAAAAAGTAATCATGTTAATTAAATAATATTGACATTGAAAGGTCGATATTTTATATCAATTAATATTTGAACTTATATAAAATGGTCATCCGGACAACGATTTTATTAAAAATTAATTTATTAATTTTTCTTGAAGTCACTATAGAAATATTTAATGAATGTGTTAGTATAATTACATACTATTTATTAACGACTTTCAGATGTCAGGATTATAATTTGTTTATTTTTTATTTTACACAAAATCGTCCTCCGAAAGACGATATTAATTCAAAATATTTCTCAATTTTGATTTTTATATTTAATTGAGGAAAAAATATTTTTATTTATTCATTTAATACTGACATCAAGAGGCCAGTTTTTATTGTAATTCATTTTTCTGGGAAAAGTCTGACCTCCTAAGGCAAAAATTTGATTTTTCCGCTTTATTTTGCATGAAAATCGACTACTTGTATTCGGTTTTCTAAAAAAAATATATTTTTTATTTTCTTTAACAATACCAACCTCCGGAGGTCGGAAATTACCGACCTTAATTGGAGGTCGGTATTTTTTAATTCGATATTCATTGTTTTTTTTAGTAGTGTATATATTGTAAATAGCCATTTAAGTTTTTTGATTAATCCTAATGTAGAGTTTGTGGAAATCTATGGCTACTTGAGTTAGCACGAAATCTGTTTTTGCAAAATCAAACATTACCAGGTCATATGCTGGTGTGTATACAAATATTTATATATATAAATAAAAATATATTCAATTAGGATCACAACCGTCATGTAGTGATATATTTCTCTTTTTAATTAGTTTATGTTAAATAACTCTCATTTCAAATTTATATCGATTTGTATTAGATTTATTTAGTAACAAACAACTCTCTCTAAATAATTTGTAAGCAAATTTATTTAAATAAATTTACTAGTATAAATATAAAACATAAAATCAAGAAAATAAATAAAATAATTTAAAATAATTTGAGGATATTATTATCTTTACATAGACTTATCTCATGGTATTATGTTCTATGTATTACTAATACCTCCAAATGGAAGGTCTTAGGAACACATTCTATAATTTCGTGCAGGATGTATAACTAATTCATGGATTACTTATACATAGTCTCAAATCCTACCAAACATGGTACTAAATAATACCATACATAATACATGGACTATTTCTTGTAATGTGGCCTACCAAACGACCCCTTAATTCATTGTTTGTTTGCAAAGGTAGGGATAACTTATCCCAAGATTAACAATTAGTCCATGGATAAGTTATTCCTCACAGGGTGGAGGTATAGTAATTTCAGGATAAGCTATGGATAAGATGGGTAAATAACACAATACCCCCCTTAAACTCTCTTTTATAAACTACTTTTACTTTCAAACATATTAATATAATTTTTAACAACATTTATAATAGGAAAAAAGGATAAATATACCCCCGAACTATCGTAAATTGTATGTAAATAGCCTTCGTTATACTTTTAGAATGTCGATGCCCTTACTGTCCAAATTGTGAGGCGTATATACCCTTTTTATTAAAGGTGGAACACGTGTCACAATCTAAAACATTTACCTAATTTTTATTAAATTTTTACCTATTATCAAAAAAATCCACCCATATTAATTTAAAACCCACCCATAACATAATACTCGCCCATATGAGTACCCATCTTCCTCTTTTTAGATTTTGTTTTAAAATAAAATGCACCCAATATTCTCTCCTGATCACCGCACTAATATTCCACATTCCCATCCACACCTTTATTACATTCTGGCTTTTGTTTGATCTTCATCGGTCATATCGCTGGAAATTATTTTTCCGGCAATCGGTTTTGTTACTATGGGGTGTTAGTGTGATGAAGTCAAGTCTTGTGTCCGTCGGCAAAACAATGAGTTTTAGCCGTCGTCTCGTGTTTGTTGTACCTTAAGCAAAGAATAAGACTTTTAGGCTTAGGAGTGTTTTGAAGTTATTCCATGCCACAATACTAATTTTCTACTCTAAATGATTGTTTTTTGAAGGTACAAAAAGGTAATTCGATTTTGGTTTGGCTCAATAGATTTCTATTTGAAATTTAGAAAGATTGTACATTTTAATTTTTAGTGTAGAACTTGTGGTTATGCCTTTTCCTGTGAAGATTCAACCTGTTGACTTCAGTATTGTGGAAGAATCGAGTTGGTATGACTAATTTAAGCCGGTTCCGACATCACGGTTCAAGCGGCTATTTGAGAGGCAATATTCAGGGCTTTTAAGATCATTGGCGACGGAGAAACTATTACAGGTGAGGATTTGACTGGAATAAGAAGAATGTGTCTGAAGAATTCGAGCCGAGTTCTGTTACTCTGGCGAAAATGGTGAAGACTTTTATTTAGGAAGGTGAGGATCAACATCCGTGCAATCAGAATGGATGCAATTGCTTTAATTGTAATTGAACCGAGAGCTCAGAGGAAGAGATTGATTCAGTCAATTGCTTCGGTGAATTGAATCAAAATTGTTGTAGCTATGCTTGTGAAATTCTTAAGGTATTTGATGTGCTCTCCGGCCATGTTTTGCTTTTAAAGCAGATTTACATTATATTTGGGTTGGGTATTATGTTATTTGGGTGGGTTTAAAACTAATATTGGTGGATATTATGATGATGGGCAAAAATTTAATTAAAAAAAAAGGTAAATGTTTTAGATTGTGACGCGCGTCCCACCGTTAGTAAAAGGGTATATATACCCCAAAACTTGGATGGTAAGGGCATCATCATCCTAAAAGTATAACGAAGGGTATTTACATACTATTTATGATTGTTCGGAGGTATGTTTGTCCTTTTTCCATTTATAATAACATTCACAACCTTATTCTTTGTTTATATGAGAAATAATATTTTTCTATTAAAAATTTATATTTTATAATTACAATTTATATCAATGAATATGTTATAAGATGAATGTATTTGTGTAATTATTATGTTTATTTATGTTTTAATTTCTCTTAAAATATTCACTCCACTACTAAATTAAATATTTCATTATATAGTTTATTACTCACTCAAAATATATATTTTATCTATAATTAAAATGTACATGACTTTAATAATAAATTTTCTTTTACTTTAATAAATTTAAAAGGAAAGTCTTAATTTTAAAGTTAAATGAGATGAAAATCTTATACTAAGCTAAATAAGAAGAACATTTTATTTTAAGCTAAATAAGATTAAAGTTTAATTTTCAAGTTAAATAAGAGGAAAATTTAATTTTTGAAATATACGGCACAATCATGGAAATGCACACACAAAAATATTTAAGATAAATGAGATGAATATTTTATTTTTAAGAATGAATAACTAATGCTTGCAAAGAAAATGCAAAGAAAAAACTACATAAGGTAAGGGTATTTTTGTAAACAAACAACTTACTCTAAAAAATTTATACAATGAATATCAGTTTGAATATGACAAAACCAACAAGCAATAAAAACTAATTCCAGCATAACTTATCCTGGTATAACTTATCCCAGTATAACTTATCTCAGCATAACTAGTATTCAGACCAAAAGACCCCTAAATAAAGATCATTTCTTTTGTAACTGAATTTTCTAATACCTCTATTTATATGACATAATATGAAATTTGAAATGATTTCATAAACATGCACTTTAATATGATTTAGGAGTTAGGATTATCAAAAATGATGTGAGCAATGAAAATAAAAAACAATTAATTTTTTTATATGAAAGAATATGACTAAATGGGGTGGTAAATGTCACATTCATTTTTTACAATAACAAAAAATAAATAAATAGAAAATTTTTGCATAAAAGTGAGGAAAAAAAGAAAAATAGGAACCTTGACTAATGAGAGGTGCCTAATAGTATTCATTGATGTAGCTTTATAATACACGAAGGTGAGGTTCAATTGAAAAATACATCGATCTTTTAGGATCTTTCAACTTCTCTAAAATAAAAGGAAAATGTTATTTCTTTTTCCACAATGGGTATTGTAACGAACTCAAGTTACATTTGGTCATAAAGATTAAACTTGAGTCATTTTAATAACAACGAGAGTAAAAATGAGATATTTTTTATTTATTATAAAGTAAATTTTGCTCAAATCATATAATCTATGAGGCAAATTTGGTCAAACTTTATCCATATATATTGATAAATAATTTTTTTAAAAATAATTAGATTTTTAAAATTAGGTGTAAATATCCGTAATTAGAGACTAGTATTATGTTTAGTCAGTGGCGGACCCAAAATTTTTGTTTAGGGGGTTCGAAAAATAAAATTATAAATGTATAAATAAACCTTTAGAAATGGAAAACTTGAATCCTTTTAAATTTAAAAGCATACTTAAAGACGTTTTTAAAAGTAAAAAAATAAACTAAAAAGAACTTGAACTACATAACTAAAAATAAAAAAAAATAAAAAAACTGAAGCAAAATAAAAAGAAAGATAAAATGCTTACATAGAGACTCGAACCATTGACATACAATCTATTTCAAGGGGACTTGTCACTGCGCCATCAATCTTTCTTTGTTATTGAGGGGGTTCAAAATATATATCTATAGAAATACAAAAATTTACCTTATATATGTCATGTAATTTTTTGCCGAGGGGTTTCACGAACCCACGTGGGCCTGCCCTGTATTTAACAGTACTTTTGAACATATGTCATTAATATCAATGGCATTTTTCAACATATGACATAATATATTCGATATTTGTATAAAAATTTCACTGTTTTCACAACAATTTCACTATAGTCAATCGGATCAATGACATTTGGCAATAAATGTCATAATATATTCAACATTTGTATTAAATGTCGCTATCAATGACATTTTACATTAAATGTCACTATTTTAGTGACATTTTTTCTAAATGTCATTAAAATCAATGACATTTTGCTGTAAATGTCATAATATATATAACATTTATGTTAAATGTCACTATTTAAGCATATTTTTTCTAAATGTCAATAAAACCAATGATATTTTCTAATAAATGTCATATTATATTCGACATATTTAACAAATGTCATCATTTATATGACATTTTCGCTAAATATCGCTAAAACAATGACATTTTGCAATAAATATCATTATTCTATTCGACATTTGTAGCAAATGTCATCATTTATATGACATTTTGCAAAATGTCGCTAAAAAAACATTTTGCAATAAATGTCACTATTGTAGAGATATTTTTTTCTAAATGTCACTATTTTAGTGACATTTTTTCTAAATTTCACTAAAATCAATGACATTTTGCGGTAAATGTCATAATATGTTCGATATTTATATTAAATGTCACTATTTAAGTGACATTTTTCTAAATGTCACTAAAACCAATGATATTTTGTAATAATTGTCATATTATATTCAACATTTGTAGCAAAATGTGATCATTAAAACGACATTTTCGCTACACATTGCTACAAGTAATGACATTTTGCAGTAAATGTCATTATCATAGTGATATTTTGGACCAAATTTCATTATATTTATGATATTTGATACCAAATGTCATTATTTTTACGACATTTGACATCAAATGTCATTGTTTTATGACGTTTTATACTTAAATGTCGTGAAATTCTTTATTTTCTGACATTTGTTTCAAATGTCACCAAATTAATCTTGTCGTATGTATATTTTCTTGTAGTGTGGAGTTCATGCGAAAGTTATGGGCATGAACGACTTGACTTGAGGGTTACATAGTAATATTGAACTCGTGAAAACAACTCTTCTCATTTTCTTACTTACTTCCTCAAAACATAGTTCAAATCAATAGTTGATCTCAAGGATTCACAATTGGACTCAAAGTGTTTCTTGAACTCTACTCTTAACTCTCTCTTGAATGTGATTTATGAATTCAAGAGTTATGGATCATGATATGAAGAATCTCATGATAATGAAATATACTCATGAATACTTTCTCATCACTCTCATACTCACTTGCTCGAGTCTTGAAACAAATTACTAGAAATTGTAAAAGACTCCTCAAAATGATTCAAATGGACTTTTCGATGATGTTTGAAAGAACTCTTAAGACTTAAGTCTTAGATCTACATTGAATGTGAATTATGAATTCAAGGTTATGATTTGTGGTAGAAAATATATCTTGATGTGTAGGAGTGTTTTTAGATAGTTAAGCATGAGAAACGATTGAAAAAACACCGTCTGGGGAGCAAGTCTGTTGTAACAACCCTAAAATGGCTATGCTAAGTAATGCTGAATGTATCTAGAAACCCTACGATTAGACCGGGTTCACACGGATTGATGCGCGTAGAACTAGACCTCTGAACCCTTGCAACAGCCAAACCGACCAACTTGCTGAGTTAGTTGAGCTAGGAAAGGTTGGGTCCAGCCATGTAGGGCACCCGAATATGAAGATCTACCCAGATGAGTCTTAACCGGACTTAAAAAGGGGTAATCTTAAGTTTGGAGGGTCTAGGGGTAAAATGGTCTTTTTCCAGGCTAAGGGTAGAATTCTAATTAACCTAAATATTTAATTAATTAATTAATTAATATGGTGGAGGGGCAATTTGGATAGAAAGGTCCGAAATTGACCCTTTGAGCGAAATCTTGCTCCACCCGGGTTCGAGCCATGGTGGGAGCAATGATTTAATTTGATTTATTTTATATAGTGGATTAATTTAATTAATTAATATTCAATTGCTGATTTAAGAGAAAGGAAAAAAAAGATTTTTTTATTAATTAAAATAATTAAAATAAATCCTAATTTGACTAAGTCTCTCACTAATCACCTAATCCTAAGACAACAAACCCACACGTTTCTCACCACTTCTCTCTCTCACTTCACGATCTGCGATCAACCAAATGAACAAGAGCAAAAATTGAATGATAAAGTTCATCAAGAACTTGAAAGCTAAAATCTCAAAAGCAAAATAATCTTAAAAACGAAAAGTAAAAATCAATTTCTCGACGGATTTTGCTTGTTGTTTCGGTAGTGAAACTATGGCTTAGTGGGAAATAGGCAGCACGATTGAATCATCTTTTGAACAACTTCAGGTATGGGTTTCTTCTATCTTGGTCCCTTTCCTAAGATACCCTTAAGTTTCAGTTTAATCGCGATTGAAAAACTAAGGTTGTCCCCGTTGCATGCCTTCTCATTAGATCATTTGAAAGATTCAAAGCATGCGTTGGTATGACTTATGGTAGATAATTTTAGGTCTGGTTGTGATTATGTGTTGAATGTGTATTCGAAAATTATGAAAGAGATGAAAAATATATTCTGGAAAAGTATATTAAGTTGACTGTTTTGAGCATGTGTGTGCTGAAAATTTACTGTGTTTGCTACCCGAAATTTGTATGTTAAAATGTTGTGTTTCGCGTGTATAAAAATGTTATAAACGTGATGTTCATATAAGGTTAAGGTGTCTGACTGAATGTCACTCAAAATACTACAAAATCAACATAAGAATGAGAGAAACTGGATTGGAAGAGACCAAATTTCCAGCTTGCAGGAAATTGGTGGTCTCGGCCAAGAATAAAAATTAGCTATGTATTAAAATTTTTTAAAAATTATGAGGTCATTGGGAATTGAACCCAAGACCTCATCAAATGTAAACTACATAAAAATTTCATGAGAAAAATTAAAGTAAAAATAAATGTGGAGAGTGGGTATTGAACCCACAACCTCTTGAATAGATAAGAGAGTTAAGAGAAAAATAAAGGAGAAAAATAAAAAAAAATGTGGAGAGTGGGGATTGAACCCACAACCTTTTGAATAGATGAGAGAGTTAGGAGAAAAATAAAGGAGAAAAAATAATGTGGAGAGTGGGGATTGAACCCACAACCTCTTGAATAGATGAGAGAGTTAGGAGGAAAAAATAAAGGAGAAAAATAAAATGAGGTGAATGGGTATTGAACCCACAACCTCTTTGATAGGTGAGAAAGTTAAGAAATAAATTAAAAGAAAAAGAATGAGCTTGTGGGGGATTGATCCCACAACCTCCTTGCCTTAAACGAAAAAGGGAGGAGGAAAAGAAAGGAAAATATTATGGGAGTGATGAGGATCGAACTAGGGTCCCCCAAATCTGAAAAAATACAATTATCAAGTTTACAATAAGATTAAGTGTTACTAAAGGGATTCGAAATTGGGTTCCCTTGCCCAATTCCGTATTGACACATAAGTCATACATAAGCAAATATTTAATGAATGCTGCCGCTAAAGATCGAAATCAATATCTTGACATATCTACAAGATGCATAAGTCTTGTACCATATAATCTTTGGTAAATATGAATCACATAGACAAACTATGAATGAAGCCTCATGGCTTGTAGGTGTGGACTCATAAGTCTAGCATACATTTAATAGTAAGTAAACCTAAGATGTTATGTGATGAGATAATGAAACCCCATAGGGGTTAAGTAAGAGTGTGACACACACTAAAGGGCCAAATGCATTAGCATACGATGAAATGAACATTCACGTAGAGTGGTGAGTAATTATGAAGAGTAAATGTGCTAAAGTTAAAGAATGTGGTGAAAACATTATAAGAGGATAGTGCGAAAGGTGAGAGAAATCTCAAATGAGCCTAAGTAAATGTTACCAAGACGTACTCACCTATAAGAGTGTCAAGTTAATAAAGAGACCAGTCTCTATGAACACTCTAATAAAAGTATTGTAGTTAATGCATACTTAATACTAATGATGAGATGAGAAATCATCTAATGAGCTATGACTCCCTCATGCTAGAAGCCATCTTCTATGATGTATGAGATGAATGCAATGGAACTTTATACTGAGCACCGATCGGCTAGCTATGAGTTGCGATTGTTTCTTTCAAGAAGGCAGAGGTTCGTGTAATTCTCATGAGATGAGACTGTCCATCCAGATGGGTATGGGTCTCCTTATATCTCATAGTCTTTGAACCTGTACTGCTAATATAGGGTTCTAGCAGGGTTCGATTCCCTAAATACGCTAGTATGTTTTGGTTCACTTTGACCGGTGATTCCATCTCATTTTGGTGTGGGGTTAAACACTGGATTTCATGATGCTCACATGATCTATGTCGGTTAAGGTTAAAGTTCCCAAAGAAAGAATCAGGCCAACCTCAAGTAATGCACATAATGAAATGAACGATACCAAAGGTGTTAGGATAGGATAATCAAAAGGTGAGCTAGACTTAAATAATGACACTAGGTCATTCTTGGTCATTGCACAGCGAACCCAATGAAAGTCTTAAACTACATCCTAGGTATGACTGGTTTTTACACTGGCTTAAGGACGAATGAAAATGAATTACGTATGAATGAATGAAGCAGACTCTATGTTTGCTAAAGAAGGCTCCCTAGTTGAGGTCCCATATGTTGAGCCCTTATTTCGGGAAGTCCTAATGTCAAGTCCATGATTCCAAGGTCTCATGGCATATGGACGAAAGATATGAAATATGTTATGTGCTAATAAGCAATATTTTATGTGATGTGTGCAATATGTTACGTATGATGATGCATGTTACTCTAATAGCATGACTTTCCTAATCCAATTTTGGCAAGTCTACTAACTTGACTTTCCATAATTCATATCGTTAGGAGAAATCTCTTCTTAATCATGCATGTACTTGGTGTGTGCTTGAATATACCCATACTTTGTACAAGTGTGTACTAATCCCATACAACTCTCTACTTTTAGATGTAGGTGCAGCTGGATGCTAGAACTTATGAATCTACGCTGAAGTTATCCGGTCGTGGATCTTTCATTCGGATTTGGTAGGCCCTCATGCTTTCGAGGATGATTACTATTTTATTCTAGAATTAGACTTAGACATTAGCTAGTGGAGTATGTTCTACTAGTGTTTCTTTCCCAGTTATTTTCAGATATTGTATTGGTGCCATTTTGGCAACTCTATATTTTATACAGGTATTGACTATGTCTTTCATTTGATTATCTTGATATTAGATGGTTGTTGTGAACGCTTATGAGTTTATGTAGATAGTCTTATAGGAATCCAATGTTTCTCACTATAAAGTCTAATTAAACAAACAGTTCAAATTTTTCGCTAAAAATTAACCTAGGTGAAGTAACGATGACGTGTGTAGGTTTGTCTGCGACCTTTGAGAGGTCAACGACGCCAATCTCGTCTGGGGTCTAGACTCTGGTTTTTACAAAGTTGGTATCAGAGCCTTAGGTTGAATGCCAAAGATAATAAGTTCACATCAATCACATCGAGTAGTTTCTAACTTTGGTAGTGAAGTGCACCACTATCATAAATTAGAGACTGCATGATGCGTAGGAAAATTTCTCTTCTTCTGATCTTTTCGTGCTTTCTCTAATGTCTGATTCCTTGGTGTTATGAGCGTATCTAACATCAATTCTACTTTTTCAGAAAATGAATACAAGGAGGAACGCTGGTCGGAGAAGAGGAGAAGCAACTGCTGGGGGCAACCAAGTTCCTCCCCAGGCCCCAGCTGTTGCAATGGAGATGCATGTTCAGCTGAGTTGACAGATGGAGAAGTAAGGACAGCCCTGGTATAGATGGCCCAATCCATCACCTTACAAGCTCAGACTATGACAGCCCAGGCAGAGCAACAAGGTGTTCCCAAGAAGAACCCAACTGCCAGCACCATAGCTAGAAGGGTAAGGGACTTCACGAGGATGAATCCTCCCGTTTACGCTGGATCTAAGATTGCTGAGAATCTCAAGGAGAAGTGTATGGCAGCTATGATTCATGCGAGTATGGAGTTTTCCAGACTTATGGTCCGTGTCCCACAAGTGGAGGAAAACAGGAAGAGGAAGCATACTAGGGCAGGGAACAGGTCAAGGCAAGCTGAGAATAATTTTTCAAGGAAGAGTAGTACTGAAATCAGGGATAAACCCAGGTTTAAGAAGGGAATATCCCACCAAGGGGAGTCAAGTTCATCCAAGGGTCGCTATGATAGGGATTTCGAGCCCATAGTTAAGAGAAACAGTGAAGTAGATACATCTTAGGAGAGACTACCTTGTAGGAAGTGTGGCAAACTTAATGGAGGAGAGTGTATGAGGGGCTCTAACGCTTGTTACAGTTGTGGAAAACCAGGTCACATGATGAAGGATTGTCTGTATATGAGAGGTCGATAAAAAGGGAAGGAGAATGTTCAGCCGAGTGGTCCAATTGAAGAGACTCCAAGGAGACAACGATTCTTCACACTCAAGTCTAGGGGTGTAGGGGAAGGCACTTCTGGTGATATCTCGGGTGCGTAGCCTTAATTAGTATTTCATGTGTTTGATAGTGTATGGTTTTTATATGCTAGTATAAGGTTAATATGTCTAAGTCATCATGTTGATTGCTGATTTGGGTGACTTTTGTATTTACCACTATTTATGCTTTACTTGATCCAGGGTCTATGCTTTTCTTTGTGACTCCCTTGCTTGCTCTTACTTTTGAAACACTACCTGAGGTTTTGCATGATCCCATCGTAGTTAGTAATCCCTCAGGAAAAAATGTAAGAGTTGATAGGGTTCGTGAAGACTGCCAAATAGTAGTATGTGGAAAGATTATGTGTGCAGACCTTGTTGAGTTACCCATTAATGACTACGCTATTATATTTGGTATGGACTGACTCTATAAATGTTATGCCTTCATGGATTGCCGTAGTAGGGTTGTGAGATTCTGTTTCCCTAATGAAGTAGAACTGGTCTGGGAGGGGTACAATTTGAGTCGTTCAAGTCCCTTGATTTCAAGTCTAAAAGCTAATAAAATGATGTCCAAGGGATTGTTATGCCATCTTGTGAGTGTCAATGATATAGATCATGACATTCCTTCCAAAGACTCTGTGCCTGTAGTGAATGAGTTCCAAGATGTTACCCCGATGATTTGCCTGGAGTCCCTCCCCCTCAAGAGATTGATTTTGCATCGACCTAGAGCCCGATAATAAACCAATTTCGGTTCCTCCCTACACAATGACTCCAGCTGAACTTAAAGATTTGAAGCTGCAGTTAAAATATCTCACTGATAAGGGCTTCATCCATCCGAGCATATCCCCTTGGGGCGCTCCAGTGCTGTTAGTGAAAAAGAAGGATGGAACCCTTAGGATGTGTATCGATTATCGAAAACTCAACAAAGTCAGTATAAAGAACAAGTATCCACTTCCCATAATAGATGAATTATTCAATCATCTCCAAGGGTCTAGCTTCTTCTCGAAGATTTATCTTCGTTCCGGGTATCATCAACTTAGGATTATGGATGGAGATATCTCAAAGACAGCCTTTTGTACCCATTATGGTCATTATGAGTTCTTAGTCATGTCATTTGGTCTCACTAATGCACCAGTTGCATTTATGGACCTCATAAACCAAGTCTTCCGTGAATACCTTGATTCTTTCGTCATAATATTCATTGATAACATCCTCATCTACTCTAAGACCAAGGAAGAGCATGAACAACATTTGAGACAAACCTTGCATGTACTTAGACAACATCAGTTATATGCCAAATTAAGCAAGTGTGAATTCTGGCTTAGATCAGTGACCTTCATGGGTCATGTTGTGTCCGATCAGGGTGTGGAGGTAGACCCCAGGAATACTGAGGCTTTTAAGAAATGGCCAAAACATCTTACTCCCGCAGATATCCGTAGATTTTTGGGATTGGTTGGTTACTACCGCAGGTTCGTGGAGGGTTTTTCTTCCATTGCTGCCCCACTGGAAGCTTTGAGAAGAAATCCAAGTTTGAATGGACGGAGACTTGTGAGAAGAGTTTCCAGGAGCTTAAGGACAGACTCACTTCAGCCCCGGTGCTTACTTTGCCTAAGTGTGTTGAGAATTACACTTTTTATTGTGATGCATCTAGGGTTGGTTTGGGTTTTGTTCTTATGAAGGGTGGTAAGGTGATAACTTATGCGTCCAGAGAGCTCAAGGTTCACAAGAAGAATTATCCCACTCATGACCTAGAGTTGGTAGCTGTGGTGTTTCTACTGAAACTGTGGAGGCACTACTTGTATGGAGTGCATGTGGATGTGTTCACAGACCACAAGAGTCTCCAGTACTGTTCACGCAAAGCGAGTTGAACCTACGTAAGCGGAGATGGTTGGAGCTGTTGAAGGACTATGACATGAATGTCCACTACCATCCATGTAAGGCAAATGTTGTTGCTGATGCTTTGAGCAGGTTGAGCATGGGAAGTACAACCCACATTGAGGATATGTTTAGGGCGTGTGTGATTGACTTCAGAGGTAGTTGGGAAGACCATCTGCCTTTGATACAGTTCTCGTATAATAACAACTATCACTCTAGCATCGAGATGGCAACCTTTGAGGCACTGTATGGTAGAAGGTGTAGGTCTCCAGTTGGGTGGTTTGAGGTTTGAGAGTCATCCATTTTGGGTCCAGAGATCATTCATGAGGTTTTAGGGAAGGTCAGGGTGATTAGGGACAGGTTGGCTACTGCTTACAGTCGGCAGTAGTCTTATGCAGACATAAGAAAACGTCCCTTAGAGTTTGATGTTGGTGACCAGCATATCACCTATGAAGGGGTTGATGAGGTTTGGCAGGAAGGGGAAGTTGAGTCCGAGGTACGTTGGGCCATATGAGATCCTACAGTATGTGGGTGATGTGTCCTATGAGTTGGCGTTGCCTACGGAGCTAGCTTCTGTTCATCCAGTCTTTCATTTCTCTATGTTAAAGAAGTTCCTTGGTGATCCAGCATCGATTCTGCCTGTTGAAGGTTTAGGGGTTGATGAAGACTTGTCCTATGAGGAGGTACCTGTTGAGATTTTAGACAGACAAATCAAGCGACTGAGGAACAAGGAGATTGCCACAGTGAAGGTATTGTGGAGGAATCATCTTGGTGAGGGTGCTACGTGGGAGGCCGAGGCCGATATGAGATCCCGCTACCCTCATCTTTTCACCTCTTGAGGTTAGACTTTCTACTCTAAGTCTAAGTTCCTTATCTTCTCTATTCCTGGTTGTTATTGCTTGACTGTGTATAGTAACTATGTTATGATATGACTAGAATTGTGCTAGATTATTAGAAGTATCATTCGGGGAAGAATGTTCCTAAGAGGGGTGGGGGGATAATGTAACAACCCTAAAATGGCTATGCTAAGTAATGCTTAATGTATCTAGAGTGCCAGGATTAGACCGGGTTCACACGGATTTATGTGCGTAGAACCAAACCTCTGAACCCTTGCAACAACCAAGACAACCAACTTGGTGATTTAGTTGAACTAGGTAAGGTTGGATCCAGCCATGTAGGGCACCCGAATATGTAGATCTACCCGGATGAGTCTTAATCGGACTTAAAAAGAGGTAATCTTAAGTTTGGAGGGTCTAGGGGTAAAAAGGTCTGTCTCCAGGCTAAGGGTATAATTGTAATTACCTAAGTATTTAATTAATTAATTAATTAATATGGTGGAGGGGTAATTTGGATAGAAAGGGCCGAAATTGACCCTTTGAGCGAAACCTTGCTCTACCCGGTTTGAACCTTGGTGGGAGCAATAATTTAATCTGATTTATTTTATATAGTGGATTAATTTAATTAATTAATATTCAATTGCTGATTAAAGAAAAAGTAAAAACTCAGATTTTTATTTATTAATTAAAATAATTGAAATAAATCCTAATTTGACTAAGTCTCTCCCTAATCTGCTAATCCTAAGCCAACACACCCACACGTTTCTCACCACTTCTCTCTCCCACTTCACGATCTGCGATCAACCAAAAGAACAAGAGCAGAACGTGAATGCTAAAGTTCATCAAGAACTTGAAAGTAAAAACTCAAAATAAAAATAATCTTAAAAACCAAAAATAATAATCAATTTCTCAACGGATTTTTCTTGTTGTTTTTGTAGTGAAACTTTGGCTTGGTGGGAAATAGGAGCACGATTGAATCATCTTTTGAACAACTTCAGGTATGGGTTTCTTATCTCTTGGTCTCTTTCCCAAGAGACACTTAAGGTTCAGTTTAATCGCGATTGAAAAACTAAGGTTTTCCCCGTTGCATGCTGTGTCATTAGATCCTTTGAAAGATTCAAGGCATGCGTTGATATGTCTTCTCGTAGATAATCTTAGGTCTGGTTGTGATTATGTGTTGAATCTGTATTCGGAAATCATGTAAGGGATGAAGAATATATTCCGGAAAAGTATATTAAGTTGACTATTTTGAGCATGCGCGTGCTGAAAATTTACTATGTTTGCTGTCCGAAAATTGTATGTTAAAATGTCGTGTTTCGTGTGTAAAAAAATGTTAAAAACGTGATGTTCATATAAGGTTAAGGTGGCTGACTGAATGTCACTCAAAATACTACAAAAATCAACATAAGAATGAGAGAAAATGGATTGGAAGAGACCAAATTTCCAGCTTGCTGGAAATTGGTGGTCTCGGCCAGGAATTGAAAAAAATAACTATGTTTTAAAAAATTTTAAAAATTGTGAGGTCATTGGGAATTGAACCCAAGACCTCACCAAATTTAAACTACATAAAAATTTCATGAGAAAAATTTAATGAAAAATAAATGTGGAGAGTGGGTATTGAACCTACAACCTCTTGAATAGATGAGAGAGTTAAGAGAAAAATAATGGAGAAAAAAATAAATAAATGTGGAGAGTGGGGATTGAACCCACAACCTCTTGAATAGCTGAGATAGTTAGGAGAAAAATAAAGGAGAAAAATAAATAAATGTGGAGAGTGGGGATTGAACCCACAACATCTTGAATCGATGTGAGAGTTAGGAGAAAAAAAATAAAAGAGAATAATAAAAATGAGGTGAATGGGGATTGAACCCACAACCTTTTGGATAGGTGAGAAAGTTAAGAGATAAATTTAAAGAAAAAGAATGAGCTTGTGGGGGATTGATCCCACAACCTCCTTGCCTTAAACGAAAAAGAGAGGAGGAAAAGAAAGGAAAATATTATGGGAGTGATGGGGATCGAACTAGGGTCCCCCAAATCTGAAAAATGCAATTATTAAGTTTACTATAAGATTAAGTGTTACTCAAGGGATTCGGAATCGGGTTCCCTTGCCCAATTCCGTATCGACACATAAGTCATGCGTAAACAAATATTTAATGAATGCTGCCTCTAAATATCGAAATCAATATCTGGGCAAATCTACAAGATGCATAAGTCTTGTACCATATAATCTTGGTTAATATGAATCACTTAGACAAACTATGAATGAAGCCTCATGGCTTGTATGTGTGGACTTATAAATCTAGCATACATTTAAAAGTAAGTGAATCTAAGATGTTATGTGGTGAGATAATGAAACTCCATAGGGGTTAAATAAGAGTGTGACACACACTAAAGGGCCAA
Source organism: Solanum pennellii (assembly GCF_001406875.1). NCBI lineage: Eukaryota > Viridiplantae > Streptophyta > Magnoliopsida > Solanales > Solanaceae > Solanum > Solanum pennellii. Next base: position 37,406,118 of record NC_028646.1, read on the forward strand.
GTGCATTGGCATACGATGAAATGAACATTCACGTAGAGTGGTGAGTAATTATGAAGAGTAAATGTGCTAAAGTTAAAGAATGTCTTGAAAACATGATAAGAGGCTAAGGCGAAAGGTGAGAGAAATCTCAAATGAGACTAAGTAAATGATACCAAGACGTACTCACCTATAAGAGTGTTAAGTTAATGAAGAGACCAATCTCTATGAACACTCTAATGAAAGTATTGAAGTTAATGCATACTTAATACTAATGATAAGATGAGAAATCATCTAATAAACTATGATGCCCTCATGCTAGAAGCCATCTTCTATGATGTATGATATGAATGTAATGGAACTTTATACTGAGCACCAATCAGCTAGCTATGAGTTGCGATTCTTTCTTTCAGGAAGGCAGAGATTCGTGTAATTCTCATGAGATGAGACAGTCCATCCAGACGGGTATGGGTCTCCTTATATCTCTTAGTCTTTGAACCTATACTGCCAATATAGGGTTCTAGAAGGGTTCGATTCCCTATATACGCTAGCATGTTTGGTTCACATTGGTTGGTGATTCCATCTCTTTTCCGTATGGGGTTAAACACTGGATTTCATGATGCTCACATGATCTATGTCGGTTAAGGTTAAAGTTCCCAAAGAAAGAATCAGGCCAACCTCAAGTAATGCACATAATGAAATAAATGATACCAAAGGTGTTAGGATAGGATAGTCAAGAGGTGAGCTAATCTTAAGTAATGACACTAGATCATTCTTGGTCATTGCACAGCGAACCCGATGAAAGTCTTTAACTACATCCAAGGTATGGCTGATGTTTACACTAGCTTATGAACCAATGAAAATGAAGTACGTATGAATGAATGAGCAGACTCTGCGTTTTTTAAAGAAGGCTCCCTAGTTGAGGTTCCATATGTTGATACCTCATTTTGGGAATTCCTAATGTCAAGTACATGATTCCAAGGTCTCATGGCATATGGACGAATAACATGAAATATGTTATGTTCTAATAAGCAATATGTTATGTGCTGTGTGCAATATGTTACACTGACTTGAATTTCCATAATTCATATCGTTAGGAGATAGATCTCCTTAATCATGCATGTCCTTGGTGTGTGCTTTCATATACCCATTCTTAGTACAAGTGTGTACTAATCCCATACAACTCTCTACTTTTAGGTGCAGGTGCAGCTGGACGCTAGAACTTACGAATCGATGCTAATGTTATCCGAACATGTCTTTCATTCGGATTTGGTAGTCCCTCATACTTTCGAGGATGCTTACTATTTTATTATATCATTAGACGTAGACATTAGCTAGTGGACTATGTTCCACTAGTGCTTTTTTCCCAGTTATTTTCAGATATTGTATTGGTGCCATTTTGGCAACTCTATATTTTATACAGATATTGACTATGTCTTTCATTTGATTATCTTGATATTAGATGGTTGTTGTGAACACTTATGAGTTTATGTAGATAGTCTTATACGAATTCAATGTTTCTCACTATAAAGTCTAATTAAACAAAAAGTTCAAATTTTCATCTAAAAATTAACCTAGGTGAAGTAACGATGACGTGTGTAGGCTTGTCTGCGACCTTTGAGAGGTCAACGACACCGGTCTTGTGTGGGGTCTAGACTTTGGTCGTGACATCTGTGATGCAGTGATGATTTAAAATTTTTGCTCGAAATAATTTTTGAAATAGTGGAGTCCGCAATCTCTCCACGACGCGGAGAGAAAATTTACACACTGAAGGAAAAGGTCCACATCAACTTTTTCTTCCTCGTTTTCTAACCCCAATTCATCTAAATTTGATTCTTTTGCTCAATCTTTCTTCTGATTCAGATACCCAATATATGTACTCAAGGATCTAATAAAACACAACTCTAAAATTGACTCAATCTCCTCAAGAAACTCATCAATCTCATCCCAATTAAAGAATGAAAGAAACTTCATGAATATATAGCAAGAACATCAATGCTTCAACTTTTATAACGAATTTAAAGCGGAAATTTAACATGATTGACAGGTGGGTGACCCAACACTATTGAAGATTACATACCTTGAAGAATTATCTTCTTGATGCAACTTGAAGAAAAAACATTGAAGAAGAACCCTACCCTTAGCGTTTCTTGATTTTTCTCGAGCGTAGAATCTTTTGAGTGAATGAGAGGGTTTGATTTTGTGAAAACTGATTTTCTATACGTTTTGGGAAATTTAGATGACCTTCTAAGAGATTTTAGTACTGAAATGCCCCTAAAGAATTAATTAAGATGAGTTGGGATTCGAAATCATTTTTCAGGGCAGTAAAGTTCGTATTGGCTCTGTATCACGGAGCCATCGCGGACTGCAACCAGGTTTGTGCGTTGTTAGTAAATCACTCATAAATTTTTACTCCGAGATCCGAATTGAGAAAACTCGACGGCCTTAGAAATAGAACTCGAAGGGCTTTAATTTAATATCTTATGGATCTCCTAACACATTCTTTACTAAAAGATATGTCCAATTGAAGTTGACCCAAAACTTAAGAAAACTTAAGAATTATTTGAATGTTTTTCTATTTGGTTTCTCTTAAACGTAAGATGTTACATCTAGTGACCTTAAACTCGAGAAATTTTAAATTCCATGTAAAAATTTGCTCACTATGAAGGCTGGTTGAAGTCTTAGTTCGAAGTATTTTATGTGGTTGTACATGTTTATTTAAGGAAGTTAGTTTCTAAGGGGTGTGACTATAACTTAGTCTGAGTTAATGACTCTAGTGTTGAAATACATCCTATTCAATCAGTTTCAGTAGTAAAAGATTTTCCAGAAGTCTTTCCAGGTGGTCTACCTGGAGTCCCTTGTGAGAGATAAACAGACTTGGTATAGATACTTTTCCTGATACTCATCCTATGACTATTCCACCATATAGAATGGCACCAACACAGTTTAAAAAGCTTAAGGAGTAGTTGAAATACCTCCTAGAGAAAGGTTTTATTCTACCAAGTGTCTCACCTTGGGGCGCTCCGGTCTTATTTGTGAGGAAAAAGGATGTTCCCTTAGGACGTGTATAAATTACCGTCAAATTGAACAAGGTTACCATCAAGAAAAAGTATCCCTTCATAGGAGTGATTATTTATTCGACCAAATTCAGGGTGCCACCTGTTTTTTCAAAAATAAACCTCAGGTTTAGATACATTCAGTTAAGAGTGAGGAAATGTGATATTCCAAGGAGAACGTTTAGAACCCGATATGGCTATTGTAAGTTTTTGGTCATGTACTTTGGTTTGACAAATGCACCACTAGCATTCATCGACCTTATGAACAGAGTCTTCAAACCTTATTTAGATATGTTTGTTATTGTCTTCATTGATGACACACTAATCTGTTCAAATAATGAAGAAGATCATGCTAGTCATCTCAGAATAATTCTCCAGACTTTGAAGGATAGAGAGTTGTATGCCAAGTTCTCTAAGAGTGAGTTTTTGCTCGAGTCTATGGGCATTCTTGGGCCACATAGTGTCTGGAGATGAAACTAAAGTTTATACTCAGAAAATTGAGGCATTGCAGAATTCGTCTAGACCTTCATCCCAAATTGACATTAGGAGTTTCTTGGATTTAGTGTGCTATTATAGAAGGTTCGTAGAGGGGTTGTAATCTATTCATCTGTTTTGACCAAGTTTAATCAAAAGAAAGTTAAATTTAATGATCTGTATCTCGCGAGAAAAGTTTTCAGGAATTGAAAAAGAGGTTTACTACTACCGACTTTTGACCTTGCCAGAAGGTACTCAAGGTTTTATTGTGTATTTTTGATGCCTCTAGAGTCTGCTTGGGTTGTGTGTCGATGTAGAATGACAAAGTTATAACTTATGCCCCAAGAAAGTTCAAAGTTCATGAGAAGATTTACCGAGCCCATGACTTAGTGTTGGTTGATGTAATATTCGCTTTGAAGATATGGCATCACTATATTTATAGTGTGCATGTGGATATGTTCACCGATCACAAGAGCCTAAAATATGTGTTCACTAAGTAATAGATTTACCTCATACAAAGGACGTGGTTAGAGTTGCTCAAGGATTGACATAAATATTCTTTACCAACCAAGTAAGTCTAATGTTGTTGCTGATGCCTTAAATAGTTTGTTTATGGGTAGTATCACCCATGTTGAGGAAGAAAAGAGAGAGCTAGGAAAAGATGTACAAGACTTGCACGCCTGAGAGTCAGACTAATGGATTCCACATAATTAGAAATAGTTGTGATGAATAGGGCTGAGTCATCATTTGTGTCAAAAGTAAAATGCAAGCAAGACCAAGATCCCATTTTGCTTGAATTGAAGGCAAATGTTCATAAGAATAAAGTATTAGATTTCGAACAAGGAGGAACCCAAGAGAGATTTATGGAGGAAGCTCATAGCTCCAGATATTCCATTCACCCAAGTTCCACCAAGATGTAATGAGACTTCAGAGAAGTCTATTGGTGGAGTAGTATGAAGAAGGGCATTGCCAAATTTGTTTCTAAGTTCCAAAATTTCCCACAAGTTATAGTAGATCACCAAAGGCCCGGTGGTTTGGCTGAGAATATAGAACTTCCGGAATAGATGTGGGAGATGATTAATATGTACTTCACCACATGCATTCCAAGGGTTTACTTGAGATCATCAATGGTCTTCGAGTGCCAGTACCACCCAGGGTGAAGGCTTAGGGCGTGACAAAGGTTCGCCAAGGTCTCACAAGCATCATGATTCAATTTGGTTGTTTGTCGATTGAATGATTAAATCAGTCCATTTTTGCCAGTAAAGACTACCATTCAGCAGAGGATTATGCCAGGCTTTATATTTGGGAGGTGGTGAGACTTCATGGATTTCCGGTCTCCATTATTTTAGATAGAGGTGCAAAATTTTCTGCACATGATTTTGAAAGTCCATGGAAAAAGATTAAAATGGCACAAAGTCATTAGATATCCTATACTAATGGTAGAAGAAGAGAGTTAGAGTTTGAAGTTGATGACTGGGTATACTTGAATGCTTCAACCATGAAAGGTGCTATGAGGTTTAGTAACGCCCTGTATGTTGGTCTTTATAGAATTTCCAAGAGGATTAAAAAAAATAGCTTACGTGTTGGAGCTACCACAAGAGTTAGTAGCGGTTTCATCTGGTATTTCTTGTCTCCATGTTGATGAAGTGCATGGGCGGCCCTTCATTGATTATACCAAATGAAATTATTGTGATCAAAGATATCTTATCTTATGAAGAGATTCCGGTTCAAATTTTACATCACCAAGTTCGCAAGTTGAGAAGAAAAGAGGTTGTATCAGTCAAAATTCTATAGAGAAATCAGTTTGTTAAGAGATCCACTTGGGAAGTGAAGATGATATAAAAAAGAGAAATCTGAATCTGGATAAATTCCATATCAAGGAACTAATTTTCTTCTTAGTACCTTTAAATTATGAGTAAGCATGTTGTTTGTTGGCATTTGGTTGTAAGGTGTTGGACTTGATGTTACCACCCTTAGCCTAGTAAAATTAATCTCATTCGAGGAAGAATCTTCACAAGTGGCAGATATTGTAACATATCCCAATTCGAAATACTAAGAAGAAGCTAAGAAGTGGAAATAGCCATTTTTGGAAATAATTAAAAATCTTTAAATTTACTTAAGTTAGAAAATTTGAGTTTTAGGTCAACTTTAAATGTACATAAATCCTAGCTCTGGATGCGTTAGGTGTATTTTGAAATATGGTTAGAAAGCTCCCGGAATGATCTTTCCAACGCTGCCAAGTTTGCGCAATTTCAATTTCGTATGAGTGAGTTGTACCCTTTAGAAGTTGGGTTATTGGAATAAGGAAAGTTAAATCCAAATTTTGAAAGGGTAGTTTTGTCTTTTTCTTACCCTTTTATTTAATTTGTTTTTGGTAATTTATTAGGGGTCTAAGCTAAGTTAGATCAATTTAAACTTTTACCAAATGAGTTAGGGTTTTGAGAGAAGCGAAAAGAAGAGGACAAAAGAGAGAAATGAGAAGAATGTCAAGGTTCGTGAAGGTCGTCGAAGTTTAGCTTGTGGATTTCGTCGGGGTGATCCATACAAGGTGTGAGATCACATAGCGTTGGGTTAACTCTCCCACATGCCAATCATGATTAATTTCAGCGAATTTAAGTTCATGAAAGCTTAGAAATGAACTTTTGATGGGTTTGTTGAAGTTCCATTAGATTCTTGTTTCGTTGAATTCGTTGAGGAGGTTTGATCATAATATGTGATTTTAGGTTTGTTTATGAATAGAATCTGATGTGTTTTGAAAATTTAATCGTTCCAAGTATTTGGGGGAAAAAACCCAATAAGTTTAGAGGGTTTAGAGCTGAAAAATTAAAAAGAAATTTCGTCGGACGATATTTGACATCAGTGGCACGTAACTAGAACGGTCCCAGATTGGGAATTTATGTTTGGCATCACGGATCTGATATGAGGTGTTGTACCTCAAAAGACGTTCTAAACCAAAATTTAATTATGCCTCCGCTCGCGGATCCACCTTTGTATTTTGATAATTCAGTCTTTTCTCATGTTTAGCTATTTAAAATCATTCCTCAACATCTTGAGATCATTTCAATCACAAATCACATTCATTGAATCCATAATTCAATTCAAACAGTTAGGAGTCAAGTCAAGAGTAGTCAAGATCAAAGTCAAGAGTAAGACTGGGAAACGGAGCAGAACGGGACCACCGGACCGAAACGGGATGAGTTGACCGGTTCGTTGACTGGTACCGGGATGAAACGAACCAAAATTACCGGAAAGGATACTCGGTTTCGTACTGTCCCACTATATACCGGGATGGAACCGGAATGGAGCGAGATGGGATGACACATCTAATTATTTCAATTTTTTTAAATTATGAAAATATGAATATTTTATTTATTTTTCTAAGTTTAAATATTAATAGTTTTTTAAATTTATAATGTAATTTTTTACTTAAGTTTATTTTAAAGATGTTTTTAAAAAAATTTACTTATTAAGTTTGCAAATTAAGTGTAATTAAGTTTTCAAGGTGTAAATCTTTTGAAGTTTGTAAGTTATTATTTATTATTTATTAATATGTTATAATGTATAAGTTATATTTATAACTTGTAGATTAAATCACTTAAATTTGTAAATTTAAAAAAATTAAATAAAAATAAGGATAAAAAATTACACAAATTATAATATATAAATTATAATTTATAAATATACAATATAAATTAATTAATAAATATTAATTAATCAGAACCGGTCCGGACCGGACCAGAATAGAACCGGAACCAGAATAAACCGGTACCACTACTCGATTCCGCTCCATTCCATGTACCGATTCAGGATGTCTCATTCCGTCCCGTAGGAAACCGAACTGGGACAAACCGGTACCCGTACATCCCGTTCTGTTGACCAGTATTAGTCAAGAGAAGTCAAAATTCAAGTTAAGAAGAGTTCAAAAGTTTTCCGAATGTCTTTTGCAAACATTTTAACTTTGTTTTAAGACTTATGTTTTGAGCTTAGTAAAGAGTAAAGTTGAAGTTTATTTCTTCAAAATTATATGGGGACTAAGTATTTACAAAGAGATTAGAAAAAAATTCACATTTAAATAACGGCGGAAAGTGAGATTTCCAAAGAGAATTCGAGCTAGTATTTAGAAAAGAGTAATCGCTTTCTAGATAATGCAAGAGGGGAAACTTTTATTCCAAGATAGACTTTGAGCCACGTTTTTGATCACTAATCTTGAATCACAGAAATAAGTATCTTTTAATCATATAGAGCTAGTATCATAATTTGGGAGTAGCATTGAGCTCCATATATGGACGAGCTTGAGTTCAGATAACTAACGTCTCCATAAAAGATGTAGTCATCATGGGTAGAAAAGGGTCATATACTATTTAGATGAATCCTTTTCGCATAGACTAGTGTATCTACTCAGTAGTTCAGGTTTTGTGCCCTTGGCAAGGTATAGGATGATTTGGTAGCATTTGGAAGATCGTTGTATCGTCACAATAAATCTTATGTGATTGTTGTCGGTTAGAGAAACTTCCACAACATTACTTTGTATTTATATATACATAAGATATGTTTGTATTTTCATATACAAACAAAATTAATATTGTATCTTTGCATAAATACAAAGCTATTATTGTATTTATAAATACATAGAATTGAAATCATGTTTTTAACAGTTTTTCTTTATATTACACTTGTTTTAAACTACTTTATATTGAAATGAGTTCAGTTATGTTGAGTTCATTTGACCCAGGTAAGTTTTTCAGATTCTTTCTAATTCCTTTCAAGCCTATGTTATGTTTAACATTTCAATTCCCATACTCATTCAATATACTGATGTCAGTTGGCCTGCATCGTATTATGTTGCAGACATATGTAACGAGAATCAACATCTAGCGCATCCTTGATCGAGTTGAGCACTCAGAGTTAGTTGTCGTGCCTCCTTGCTTCCCAGAGAGCCCCTTTTCCATTTTCTTTTAGTTTTAGTATTTCAATTGTTAGGATAATTGGGGGTATAGTCTCGAAATCCATCCCAGGTATTAGAGGTTTCATAGATAGTCAATCAATAGCGCAATTGTATTTACATTTTCATTATTTTATGTATGAACACATGAGTTGCCATTTTGTCCAGTTAAATGTTGATCTTTGAAGCATTTTTCGCATATATATTTATATATATATATATATATATATATATATATATTGAGCAGTTCAATTTACTTTTTAATGAATTTATAATGAGTAAGTCTTCCTCTGAGTAAGTAAGTCAGGTCAAGGATTCGATTGGCACAAGCAATGGTCTTCGAGTGTCAGTCCCACCCACCCAGGGTGTAGGTTCGGGGCGTGACACTCATGTTTGGCTAAAATAATTTTTGGATAAAAAAATAAATTGTGTTAGTCACTACTAATATCGTTTTAATAAAAAAAATGTTTGGCCTAAGAGCATAACCACACACAAGATTATTTTTAAAATAAAAATACACACCAAGGATCGCAATTGAACACATAATGGTATTTAATATTTTATTTATTTTGTTAAAAAAAGACTAATTGTCATGATCGGAATCTAGACCCCAGACGATAATGGCGTCGTTGACCTCTCAGAGGTTGCAGACAAGCCTACATACGTCATCGTTTCTTCATCTAGGCTAATTTTAGCGGAAAATTTGAAACTTTTAGTTACTTGAATTATACATAGACTTCAAAGTAGGATACACTATACTCATATAAGATTTTTCTACATCAGTTCATAATCGTTCACAACAACCATCTAATACCAAGATACTCAACTGAATGAAATAGTCATATCATAAAATATAAAGTTTCCTGAATGAAACCAATACAATGTCTGAAAATAATTGAGAAAGAAAAGCTAGTGGAACATACTCCACTAGGTCAAGTCTACATCTAAGCTAGAATATAACGGGAAAGCATCCTCGAAAGCATGAGGGCCTACCTAATCCGGATGAAAGTTCCACGTCTGGATAACTTCAGCTTTGACTCGTTAGTTCTAGCGTCCAGCTGTACCTGCACCTTAAAGTAGATAAATGTATGGAATTAGTACACACCTGTACTAAGTATGGGTATATGCAAGCAAACACCACGGACATGCATGATTAAGAAGAGATCTTTCCTATCAATACAAATTATGGAAATTCAAGTCAGTAGACTTGCCAGTTTCGGATTAGAAAGTCATGCCATGAGAGTAACATGCATCATCATACTTATCATTTTGCAAACAACACATAACATACTACACATATCATATCACATAGTTCATATCATTCTTTCATATGCCATGCGACCTTGGAATCATAGACTTGACATTAGGACTTCGCAAAATAAGGGCTCAACATATGGGACCTCAACTAGGGAGCGTTCTTTAATAAACATAGAGTCTGCTTCATTCATTCATATGTACTTCATTTTCATTCTTTCATATACTAGTGCAGCCACTGGTCATACCTAGGATGTAGTTTAAGACTCTCATCGGGTTCGCTGTGCAATAACCAAGAATAACCTAGTGTTATTACTTAAGTCTAGCTCACCTCTTGATTATCCTATCCTAATACCTATGGTATCGTTCATTTTATTATGTGTATTCGTTGAGGTTAGCCTCATTCTTTCTTTGGGAACTTTAACCTTAACCGACATAGATCATGTGAGTATCATGAAATCCAGTGTGTAATCCCCACACCAAAAAGAGGTGGAATCACTAGCCAAAGTGAACCAAAATATGCTAGCGTATATAGGGAATTGAACCCTGCTTGATCCCTATATTGGCAGTATAGCTTCAAAGAGTAGGAGATATAAGGAGACACATACCCGACATGCCGGACAGTCTCATCTCATGAGAGTTACGTGAACCTCCACCCTTCTCGAAGGAAGGCATCACCGCTCATAGCTACCCTATCAGTACTCAGTATAAAGTTCCATTACATTCCACTCATACATCACAAAAGCTGGCTTCTAGCTGATACACTCAAATTTACTTCTCCAAACGAAGTAAAAGCGGTCGCATCAAGTAAAGAACCCATCTAGTGAGGTCGGGATTTTTCCCACGAGGTAAATTTTTCAGACTTAACTTTATTCTATTATTACTTCTATTTAGTCAACTATTTCCCAAAAATAAATAACTAAAGGGGGTTTTTGATTAATGAAAGCAATTAGCTAAATTAAAGTAAACAAGTGACAGGTTCAAGTATTGGAGTTTAATCAAGTAATGAGAGTAACTAGGGCGTAAGTGTTCCCCACAGGCTCCTAACTCGGTAATTCTAGGTATAACAATCCTTTTCTAGTATATTGCTTGCAAAGTGATAAGTTAGGTATGTCTAAATCCTTGGTATGGCATCTCGAGAATTTCACTCCGCACCTTGGTCCAGCTACGTGTGTTGCTTTACTAAACCTTATCTTTACCTCATATTAAGCATCATATTCGATATTTGACTAAGTTGTTACTTCGTACCAACCGACAATAGCCTGTTAGATAGTCTACACTAAATCTATGTTGATAATTCTTTTCCTATTATATACCTCCTTTGTTTGACAAGTAGCAATAAGGCGAGTTCTAACATTGGCCATCCGTTATAAAGACTTCTAAGCGCAAGAATTATCAATACATGCAAGACACTATTCTAGAATCGTTATTTTAGCTAGGTTTTACCTTGTTATTTACCCATGGTTCCCACAATCCTAGTTATGGAGTTTAGTTACCCATGCTAATAATCACACAATTCATAATAATAATGTAAGAATCATGCACTTACTTTGATGAGAATGAACAAAATCAAGAAATTTATTTGAATAAATGACAAAACACCAATAATTGATTCCGGAGAAGTAATATCAAATCCAAAAATCGAAAGTGTAATACTAAGACGATAAACTGAAAATTATCCAAGAGTCTAACCCCAAAAACGAAGTTTTTTGGACTATTTATAAGAAACAAAACCTAATAAAAGAGGGAAATTTATTTAAGGAAAAATCTATCAAAACGCGTCTGAGTCGACGACCATCGTGACGGACCGTCGTTGTCTTCCGTCGCTCAATACTTAGCACTTTTTCTGCTGCTTTTCTTCATCAACTCTCTGTTACCTTTGACGGAGAGGTGTGATAGACCGTTTCAAGCACGACGGTCCATCGAAGGGCTTCGTTCCACGACACTTAGAATCTTCTGAAGTTGGGTTCTGGGACTACTCTCTGTTAGCATTGACGAATGTGCAGGAAGGACCGTCGTGGCTATGACGGTTCGTCGTGAGCTTCCGTAGTCCCATACTTGGTCAGAATTCTCCAAATTCCTTCAGCAGCCATTATATTCTCACTACGGTTGACCCCTACGGACCGTCACAGTCATGATGAACCGTTGTGGGGTCCATAGGTGGTCACTTCTGCAATTTCAGCTCAAAATCTCCGCATTCTCCTTTGGACAGATTTCCTGGAAATAAATAGAAAACTACACAAAAATCAATACAAAATGGCTTCAGATACACACTAAACTTAAGAAAAAGTCATTCAAAGTATTGTGAAACTACGGTACATCAACACCCTCAACTAAAATTCGTTGTTTGTCCTCAAGCGACGCACTATGACTCACTACAAAACTTTATACAAGAGTATCCGTATTTTAGCTTTCACAATCATTTGGCTATCAATCATGATTATCCTCATTATGTTCATGCATTTTATCACTATTAGGCTTGAATTATGTGGATCAGACCATGACACAGACTCACCACAAACTGACACCTATCCTATTCGATCTCTCACCTAGGTGCTAATTTTTCCAGTATTGCAACTAGTGTTATCACTTCAAACTAACATCCTCATTTTTCACATACTGATTACAGTTTGAGTATAAGGATTAATTTTCAACAATCGCTCTCAGAACAACTTTACAACTCATTTACACATATTGCCATAGGCTTGCCCTTATTATGACTGCTTTAAGTTCGCCATAACAACTCTTAGGATCACGATAGGACTTTCTTCGCTTGTAACATAGGCTCAGGGTTAGGTGGGGTATATTTAGGTATATTTTAGTGACTTGTTTCTGTCCTTGACATATCGGCTAAGTGTCCTACCTTCTTATCATTTTATTTCTCCCTATTTCTCAATTTTCTTTAACCTTGCCGTTCTCTCTTTCTTTTCCTTATGTGTAAGTGACTCTTCTCTTTTCCTGTGTTTATATTTTGTTTTTACTCTTGAGTTACTATTTTTTGTTCTTTTTTCCTCTTTATTCTTTAAACCCCACTTTCCAGTGTATTCCTCATAACAATCACCTTCAACTCATGGCTTTCCCATGAGTCAAGGTTCTCAATACCCAAGATTGGGTCAGGGCCACGACAAGGTTGTTTCTGCATTAGCCACCCTCAACTTATGCTTTTGACATAAGCTGAGGTGAACATGTCCAAGAAGGGACCAGGGCCAACACATTGCTCCCAGAAAAGATCACATGGGGTGAAGAAGAAAGATCTATTTTAAGTTCAAGCTATTTGGATCAATAAGGGATTACTTTATTTGGTTTTTCTGTTATTTTAGGCTAAAGATTGACTATTTCGAACAAGGGCCTATAATCCTTTCCTAATTTTCTATTACGGCTTACTTTTAGCAGGACTAACCAAACAAATTCTAGCTTAGTACCAATGGTGGAATATTCAAATTTTCCTTACTCTCATTTGACATCTCATAACTCTACCAGATTATTAGACACCTAGTTTGAATCTTAGATTTAGGGTCATGCCATAGTGTATCTCTATGTCATGCTTAGAGCCACACATTTATCAGTTACTATGCCTAGTCTTGCATCATGTTCATTACATCAGGATATCATTTTTGTTTTAGCCATCATGCTTCGGAGTTATACTATGTACACAAGATATAGACATGCCGCTTCAACAATAAAAATAATCAATCTCTTGGAGAAAAAGAACACAGGCAAGAAAACCTCAAAAGAGGATCGTCAGTTGGGCTACTCAAACTTCACCCTATCACTCACTTTCCATTTACCCCACCCCCAACAAAAAGATATGCAATTGCCCCCAATGCATAAAAGAATCTAAAATAATAGAGTGGTAGGTGAAGTAAACGTGAGGCGTAAAGCGCTGGCGATCAACAAGCTGGTGGGTCCAGCGTCCCGGAACCCACTCCCTCTGTAGTCTGGACACCCTCAGTAGTGTCCTCAGCATCAACAACACCATCAGTACTGCATCTCTCAACAATCACAACACTATCAGTAGTGCTCTTCTCTGCCTCAACAACTCTGGAGCTAGATGCCCCAGCAGCCAACTCAATAGCCCTCAACTGACGGGCTTCCCCATCAGCAATCGAGGCTCTTCTCGCAGCCTCCAACTCTCGGCCCGTCATGCGTGCCCTAACTTAGAAAATTTTGAAAAACATACCTGGGAACGACAAATGCTTACGAGTCCGTCGCAAGCGTGACGGTTCGTCGATGGGTCCGTCAAAGGGTGTTGCAGACCAATTTTCTGCAGATTTTCTGGTAATATGATACCTGCAAATTTGACACCCATTAAGCTATTCTTTTTGTATTTTCTAGACATTTTTTTGGACACGGACCCTAAAATATGCTCTAGCCAACACTTCTAACAAAAATAAAACAAATATTTAGATGGAACGTTTAAGGAAATAAAAGCAAAGAAACATGCAACTATAACTAGAAAATCACAAAAAATCTATAGTTGGCTAGAGGATACATATTGGGTTGCCTCCCAACCAGTGCTTAATTTAACGTCGCGGCATGACGTAGGACACTTGATTACTCAGAGTTCATCAAGATGGTATGCCTCGATCACTTCATTCGCCGTTTCAGTGTGCCCCAGATAGATTTTGGTTCACTGTCCGTTCACCTTAAACTGCACACCCTCCTTGTTCTCCAACTCAACCGCTCCGTGAGGGAATAGTTGGGTGATCAAGTAAGGACCAGTCCATTTGGACTTTAGTTTTCCCTGAAACAAATGCATCCTAGAATTGAATAAAAGCACCAAATCCCCAACCATACAATCACGTTTCTCAATCTTTTGGTCATGGTACTTCTTCATATTTTCTTTGTAGAGGGCTGAACTTTCATAAGATTTTAGGCAAAATTCATCAAGCTCATTCAACCCATTTAACCTCTGTTCAACAGCTTCATTCCAATCCATTTTCAACTTTTTCATTGCCCACAAGGCTTTATGCTCTAATTCAACCGGTAAGTGACAAGCCTTCCCATATACAAGTTGGTATAGGGACATACCTATGGGAGTCTTGTATGCTGTCCGGTAGGCCCAAAGAGCATCATCAAGCCTCCTTTGACCATTCCGTTCTACTAGAATTCATCATTTTTGACAAAATCTGCTTAATCTCCCTATTTGACACCTTAACTTGATGCACATTCAAATCCGATGCAATAATAATCGGCAAAGTGTCATCTTTTCCCAAGAATACATACCTCAGATGAGGTGGTAGAGGCTTAAGTTCTAATTTTGGAGCCTCCTTTATAGACGGTTTTGCGGGTGGAGATTCGCGATATTGCATATCTAACTCAAATTTCTTTGGTTTAAAACGAACATTACCTCGATCAAGTGCCGCGACCAATGACCCATACTCTTTAATGCCATCACTATCAAAATTTATGATCACTGCCGCCAATGCTTCTACACCCAGACGCTCTTCAATTTGTACCTCAAATGACTCTTCAACTCTGTAGGATATAGCAGATACTGAATGGAGCTCACCACTCTGCCTCATGGACCTACAAATGTTGAAGGTCACTTCTTCATTGTTCAATCGTAATTTCATCTGCCCCTTTTCCATATCAACCAAGGCTCTACCTGTAGCAAGGAATGGCCTTCCAAGAATAATAGGCACCTCAAAATCAACCTCACAATCAAGAATCACAAAATCGACCAAAAATATGAATGACTCCACTTTTACTAGCACATTGTGGAGTATACCAATGGGCCTTTTTACCGTTCGATCTACCATCAGTAGCCGCATTGCACTGGGCTTTGGGTCACCCAAACCCAACTTCTTGTAAATCTAGAGGGGCATGAGATTTATGCTTGCCCCAAGATCACATAATGCTTTCGCAAAATGTAATAACCTGATTGTACAAGGAATAGTGAAAGCACCCAGATTTTTTTTCTTTTGCACTAGAGATCTTGTAGCAATAGCACAATAGTGCTGCATTCTATTATCATCCTCAAAAGTGACTGATCTTTTATTCCTAACCAAATCTCTTATGAACTCGGCATAACCAGGCATTTGTTCAAGAGCTTCTACCAAAGGGACATTGATAGAAAGCTGTTTGAACATCGTTATAAAATGCCGGTATTTACCATCCTCGGACTTTTTTACTAACCTTTGTGGGAAAGGAGGTGGTGGTCTAGGCATGCGGGTCACCTTTTGGGGCACTTCAATATCTTTTACCATTTTATCTTCCAACTCACCACTAACCTCCACCACCGTATCATCATCTCTTATAACCTTTTCTATACCAGACGACATAGGTGGGTCAATGGTTTGCTTATCACCCCAAGTAGTGATTGCCATACAATGCCATCAATTTTTTGATTTTGGACAGTGTTTATAGGAAGAGTGCCCGGTTGCCGTGTGTTCACAGTTGCTGACAATTGGGCCATTTGCAACTCAAGATGGTTAATCGAGATTGCATGTGTATCAACTTTCTGCCCTATACCCGCTAAGTCATTCCTTAACTCTTTAGTGTGCTCATCACTAGCATCGAACCTCCTCAACATTTTACGCATCAAATCCTAAACTCGCGCCATACTACCTCCACCATCTCTACGAGCAACTTTACGATTTTGAGGTGAAACATAGGGCCCACTCCTATCATTTCAGTTACCATAGTTACCCCGGTTGAAGTTGTTGTCACAGTTGTAATTCCCATCTCAGACATAATGACCCTCGCAGTTATAATTACCATAGTTCCGACCTTGGCGCCAATTCTCTTGATTGGAGCCTTGTCCGTTCGGTCGAAAACCCCCCGTCTGATCATTCACCGCATAGGAGTCCTCCTCATAGTAATATTCATCATTTGGCGATGCTGTCTTAGACAAGTATTTCACCATATTTACCTTTTCCGCACCCCCAACAATATGTTTCAACACCAACCCAAGCTCAGTTTTCATTTGAGCCATCTCCTCATAAAGATCATCTGCGACTTAGTTGTGTGCGGATTGGATTGCGAATGTGTTTCTCCTAGTATCTGACTTCGTAGTACTCCAAGCTTTATTATATTAGGAGATTTTCTCTAACTTTTCAGCAATCTCGTCATAAGGACACTCCCCATAAGAACCACCCGCTATCGTATCGAACACCGCTTTTTTATTATCATCCTTTCCCTATCCTAAGAACTGCTAACTGACTCTCTCGGTAGTGCCACAAAGTTGTCCACTTTGTCTTTGTGGTTTAGTTTCTTAGACATCGGGCAGTATCGTGCTAAGAAAGCATCCCTCAGTTGATTCCAAGTGAAGATTGAGTTATAGGGGAGCTCAGTAAACCAGATAGCAGCCTCCCCCGTCAGTGAGAGAGGAAATACTCTTAGCCCGATTGCATCCATATTCAAATCGGACCTCCCTACACAACTTTTGCACACTGCTCTTACCTTAGCGATGTGGGCATATGGATCCTCAGAAGGTAGCTCTGAAAACAAACCTCTGGCAGCGAGTATTTGCATCAGACTACTAGTTACCACAAAAGTGTGGCCATGTGGTAGAGGGGGCAAGACGAGTGGCCCATCAGAGTCTGCAATATTTTCATAGCCCCTGTAGTACTCTTGATGGCGTGGAGCGGGAGGTTGTCTCCATATTTCACCTTCCCACGAATATCAGGTAATACACGGTCATGAGCGTCAACCAATGGTGGCATTTCGGGTCGAGCTCATCACCTTGGATGCCCAAATTCTGATTCATTCTTATTAAAATACGCTCTAATTCGGGGTCAGATTCAATACGGGTATTCCTTTACTCCGTGTGTTTGGCATATAAGGAAGTTAGACTTGTAGGAGACAAAAACAAAAAAAAGTAAAATTAGAAAAATATTGACTAAACTTTGGTAATAAGATTAAAGTTAATCTAAAAGCTACTTTTCCCGATGCGACTCTCCCATTTCTATTTTTTTAATTTATGGTGCCCCTAAGGTTTTCACTCTTAAGTTTTTTTTCCTTGTTTTTTAACTCAACAATGTTGCCTTTGATGATCAATTGTCCATGCAAGACACATTGAATCAATCATTCTTGAAGTTGATCAAAATGTTAGTTGTTAGAATTAAATCAGAGAACCCCCTCGAACTTGGAAGCAAAACTTATGTTAGCACTTAAACTACACGGAAGTTTAAATTGCCCTATTAAAATCTTTGAAGTGATTTTTTTCAACCCTAATACTATATAACCAGTCTCGTAGTGGCAAGTGTATTACACACGCTCCATTTCATCGCCACGTTATTGCCACATTGAAAATTATAAAATTTTTTTAAAAATTCTTTTTGTTTATTTTTATTTATACAATTTTAGAAAGGTAAAAATAAAAAAAAATTGAGAATTAATCCAAGATTATAAAAATAAAATCAAACTCTAACGTATTCAAGACTAAAAACATTCAATTTTTAAAACATTACCAAAATAAGTACATACTATCAATTGAATAACTAATTTGAGATGAAGAAATTATAAATTTTTTATTAAAAAAAGTTTCAACTTCATCATAATCAACCAACACTTCCATGTGTAAGATCTTGAAGCAACAACAAGTAGTTGGGTTTTTCATTTTTTCTTATACATCCCTTCTAAGAATAAGCAACAATAATTTGAAATGAAGAAATGGTGGCGGTTTTTCGTAGAAAAAAGAAAGGTGTCGGGG
>NC_028646.1:37424561-37618582 GCF_001406875.1 Solanum pennellii
TCGGGGGGGGGGGGGGTGGAGGGTGTTAGAAATAGGAGAAGGAAGGCTGTGGGTGTGCGGTTCGAAGAACGAAAGGGTGAAGTTGTTGGTGGATAAAGGTGGTGGGGTGTGAGGAATATGTAACCTTATTGGTTGGAAAAAAAGGGGCCTATTTATCTTTTTTTTTGAATTTTACGTTTTCACTCACATTATATTTTTTTTATATGCCACATCAGCTTTATGGGTGGATTTTAATTCACTTGAAATGAGTTTGGGGGGGGGGGTAAATAATTATTTGTAAAGTTAAAGCACTAAAATAAGTTTAGCAGACAAGTTCAAGATTTTTTTTGTGTGTAAACAAAATTACAATTTGACACTATTCTATCAAAAATAAAGTTAAAAAAAATGCCCAAGTTTTCTATTAATACTTAAAGATTGATGTTGTATCTTTTGACTGCATTAGATGTAGTATCTTTTGACTGTGTCCGCATTAACAATTATGCTTGTGATTTTTCCCTCCACGTTCGCAAGGAGCAAGACTCATTTGGAAAACACATCCTTGGTAAGATGTAGACCTTGCCAATTTGGGGAAATGTTCCCTTGGCCTCTTCTTGGTGTGGGAGAATGCACTTTAAGATATGTTGACCTACTTTAAAGTGTCTTGGGTGCACTTTTTTTTGGTATGCACGTGCCAACCTTACCTAATACAGCTGACCAAAACAAACAACCGTCAATCATTCTTCATCTATTAATGTGGGTGCCCTAGTTGGGTTTTGACCCATTAAATATCTTCAATTTCAACCTCGAAAATAATTTGAAGAGATGAAATTTTGACTTCTGTTGGTATAACAACCTTAGTATGATACACCAGCAAATAAGGAGTTGCACCAATCGAGGTGCGCACAATTGTCCAATATCCCAAAAGTGCAAAAGAAAGCTTCTTATGACATTGTCTTGTACCTTAAACCATCCTCCAGAGAATCTTTTTGATATTCTTGTTGGAATCCTCCACAACTCTGTTGGCTTCGATCGGTATGGAGTAGAATTATGAGTCACAAATATGAACTGCTCATACACCTCCTTCATCAACTTGATATTAAGGTTTGCAGCATTATGTGTGATGATAGATCTTGGGATACCAAATTGAAAAATGATTTATGAATGGACAAAATCCACGACTGACTTCTTAGTGACTTCCTTGAAAGTGATTGCCTCCTCCCATTTGGTAAAGCAATCAATTGCGACCAAAATGAATCAATGTACATCATACTCTTTTGGCTCAATCGGTCCAATGACATCCATTCCCCATGCAACAAATGTCCAAGGATCGTTCATGGGGTGTAACTCTGAAGGAGGTGAATGAATGAGATCATGATGAATTTTACACTGATGAGATTTTTTCACAAAGCAAAAGCAATCCCGTTCAAAGGTAAGCCAGTAATATCCTTCTTGGAGTATCTTTTCAGCAAGGACATATCCATTCATGTCTGGTCCACACACCCCAACATATACTTCATTCATGATCTTCTCGTCTTCCTCAACTTTCACACATCTCAAAAAGTTCAGATCCGGGGTTCGTTTATATAAAACTTTCCCGCTAAAAAAGAAACCACTAGCCAAATGTCTAATAGTTCTTTTTTGGCTTCCATTGGCATTTTCAGGATATTAGAGTATTTGCAAGAAATTCTTGATGTCTATGTACCACAACTTACTGATTCTGCTTCCATAGTGTTACAATAGCCATGTTGGTCCCGAAATTGAATCTCCAAGGGAGTAATTCAAGTGTTTCCAATATATGGAAGCATTGAGGCCATATACCCAAGGAATCTGCCAATTCATTACAAAGTGTAGGGATGTATCGAAAATTGATGGACCTAAACCTTTTGCTAAGATCTTCTACACATTATTTGTATGGAAGAAGCTTGAGGTCTGAGTTTTCCATTCACCTTAAGTTTGCCGAATAAGTAAATCAGAATCTCCCAACACAATCAATTCTTGCACACCTAAATTTATTGCCATATTTAGACCCATGATGCATGTTTCATACTTTGTTATGTTACTTGAACAGAAGAAACAAAGTCGAGGTGTTGCAGGGTAATGCTGCCTTGTGGGCGATATGAGAATTGCCCCAATCCCTGTGCCTTTCTGTTGATTTCTCCATCAAAGTATAATTTCCAGCCCTGATTTTCATGTGCATCTACTTTTTCAGCTAAGTTAGTCTCTTCATCTAGAAAATAAGTATTGAATGGTTCATAATCGCCATGCACTAGATTCTCTATTAAGTGGTCTACCAGAGCTTGAGCTTTCATTGCATTTCGAGTGACATATATAATGTAAAATTTTGTGACAATGCCAGTTAACATTGGATTCTGAAACATGTACTTCAAAGGATCCATCCTAGATATGAGGTAAGTTGTGTAGACAAAAGGTAATGCCTTAAAATTTGATGGTACCCAAGTTAAGGAGCAACATGTCCTTTCCAAGAGGGTATACTTGAACTCATGACTAATGAATTTCTTGCTCAAGTAGTAGATAGCGTGCTCCTTTATGACTGTAGAATCGTGTTAACCAAGAACATACCCAAAGATATTATCTTTCACCGGATGATATAAAAAGAGAGGCCTATCAAGTTCAGGCGGGACCAATACAGGAGTGTTGGACAAATACTCCTACTCCTTGATTTTTTCAAAATTTTGTTTACAATCCTCTGTCCATTTGACAACAACATCCCTTTCCAAAAGTCTGAAAATGGGCTCACAAGTAGTTCTGAGTTGATCAATAAATGGGATTATGTAGTTTAACCTCCCAAGTAGACTCATGACTTAGGTCTTCTTTTTCGGGGGGGGGGGGAATCTCGATGGCTTTTATTTTGAAAGGATCCAATTAAATTCCCCTTCTACTGACAATAAAACCTAAATTTTTTCCACATGGAACTCCAAATGCATATTTTGGTGGGTTAAGCTTGATATCATATCTTCACACTTTTTAAAAGAATTTTCTCAGATCTTGCACATGGTCAGCATGTGTTATAGACTTGATGATTACATCATTGACATATACTTTCTTTATGCATCATAGTATCAAACATGGTGGTCATAGCCCTCATGTAAGTTGCCCCAACATTTTAAAGACCAAAATAACATGACCTATAGAAATAAGTCCCCAATGGACGGGTGAAAACAATTTTGTCGGCGTCCTCTTCATCCATCAAGATTAGATGATACCCCACATAACAATCCCAAAAGATTGAATTTCATGTTTGTCACTATTATCAACTAAAATGTGGATATTGGGCAAAGGGAAGTTGTCTTTTGGACTAACTTTTTTCAAATCCTGATAATTAACATAAACTATTATCTTTCCATCCTTTTTGGGTAGAGGAACAACATTTGCCAACCAGGAAGTGTAAGGAATGGATGTATTACATTTGTATTTAGTTGTTTCATGATTTCTTCATTGATTTTATCACTTACGTCTGGTTTGAATTTTCTTCTTTTTTGTTGGATGGGTGGAAAATTAGGATGAGTGGCAACTAATGGACCATTAAATCAACACTGAAACCTAGCATGTCATCATAGGACCAAGCAAACACATCTTTGTATTCAAACAAAAGTTTTATTATGGCATCCGTAATTTCCTTCTTGACATTAAGACTTATTTTTATTTCTTTGACTTCTTCATTACTTCCTAAATTTATTGCCTATGTTTCACTAAGATTAGTCTTAAGTTTGTGCTCAAACTGTTCCAATTCCCTATTAATTTCCCTAAAAGCCTCTTCATTATATTCAACCTCTTTACTTGGTGATTCAAGAATAAACAACTCTGTTAGATTTGGGAGTGAATTCTGCGTACATGTCATGTTATCAAAGTCCGCATTTACAGAACTGAAAAATGGAAAATAAGAATTAAATGATGGAAAAAGACAAAATTTTACAATGAAACTTGAATTTTATTTCATTGATTGTTTTTTAAAAAAAGATACAAGGGTTGACATTAATACATAACACTTTCAAATTTTTCATATCACAACCTTGACAAAAACAAAATACAAAAGAGTAGAAAAACAAACTACCAAGACTCATTCCGTATGAGTAAAGGAGTGACTTTCCAATTGTTTAGCTCAACACCTGAGCCCACGAGCTGCATATCGACATGACTTGTACCTTCACCAACTTGAACCATGTTTACTTCATAAAAAACTTATTGAGATCCTGAATAACTTCTTCAATATCTTCATGAGTAAAAAAAGCTTCTGTTTTTTTACCCCGAGGTTTGATAAAGGAAGGATAAATATGGGGAATCGATTGTGGAAGCTACAGATCGTCCTTTTGTGGTTCTTAGACTTATCTCCATTTCTCTTGCTTTGTATGTATCCGATGCTAGAGGTGCCTTGATTTCATAAAAGAGTAATGCGGTTGACGATTCCTTGCGAAAATAATCCCAAACCTTTACCAGGTTGATAACCATATGTGAGCATTTTCATTGCTACCATGAAGAAGAAGAGAGACAAAGTTGGATTATGGGGTATCTTTCTTTAAAGCAATCGACTGATACTTCCACAAAAGACTGGTAAATAATGGAATCACATCCTTCTTTTGCCTCAATGTATGGAATGGATGAATCTCTGCAAGTAGGTACATCATCTTTTCCATGCACAATGATTTCCTGATGGGCATATTCAAACTTAAGAACTTGATGCACAATTGATGGGACTACCTAAGCCATGTGGATCATGGTCTTCCCAATAGAAAATTATAAGATGTATCTATGTTCATTACTTGGAACACAATTTTAACGTCCACCGGTCGAATTGTCTGTTTAACTTTATTTCACCAATGGTATCCCTCCTTGAGCCGTCATAAGCTCGAACAAATACATTGCTGGGGCAAATTCTGTCAGGGTTAATTTTCAATCTTTGCAGTGTAGAGAGGACATATTTCTACCCTTGACCCCCATCTATCATGATCCGCTTTACATAGTACCCTTCATATTTTACTGTAAGAAGCAAAGCTCTATTCTGTCCATCTCCCTTTATTGTCAACTCATCATCAGTGAAAGTGATGGTGTTCGACTCATAGATGCACTTGGAGATTTTCTCTAACTAATTTACCGTGGTCTCTTTCAATACATGTGCTTTATTCAAAATCTTATTCAACACACGACAATTTTTTTCTGAGTTTAAGAGTAGAGATAACAATGAAATCTATGCAGTGGTTTTTTTCAATTGTTCCACAACAGAGTAATCTGGAACTTTAATGTATTTTAAAAGCTCTTCTACTTTTTCCTCAATTACTTCTTTCTTCAATGGTACTTGGGTATTTTGAGTCATCTTCCCTTTTCTTAATACTTGTGGAGAATAACATATTTCAGAGTGTGTCATCCCCCTTGCTTCATCAACCTCTTCAACAATCTCCTTAACTTGGTAAACTACAATGATTTTGTTATATTTCCAAGTGAAGACCTTTGAATCAGTTAACAGAATCTATTGGAAAGGCTTAAAAAAGATAGGTTCTTTCAACTTAGCCAAGCAACTTTGGTCTTGTTGTGTTAATGAAAAGCCTTTTGATACATACAACTTTGGAATACCCGCTCAAACGTCAATCCCCTTCAAAACCCCAGGGACACACAAAACTTTGGTATAAAGAATGACACCTTTCACACTCAAAGATTTAGTTAGTTCTAAACTATTTATTGACTTGTCTTCCTCTCCGATCTTTCTATACAACTTTCGTATTTTTCCAAGATGTTTTTACTCTTGATCAGACAGACCATACCCATTAAATTGTTTTGAGATGGAAGTAGTTTATTAGTTACATTGGGAGTGTTTTAGTCATCCGTCAGAACGACCACTCCATAACCATTAGCTTCTTTATTGACCCTTCAAAGTCCAACAATTACCAGTGTTGTGTCCTAGGGCCCCTGAATGATACTCACTTCTTTTGTTGGCCTGGAAACCTGGAGCATTTTGATTTAGACGATGTGGTGGATAGACTCAATCACTTCTATCTTTCTTAAATTTTGAAACAAGTTGGAGTATGCCTCTCTCAATTGAGTAAATTTCCTTTTTCCCTGCTATTGAGCATATTTTTGCATAGGATGAGGGTTGTAAGGAAACCGATAGGGTGGTCGTTGTGGACGAAGGTGTCCTTGAGTTGGAGTCCAAAAATATGGGACATTTGGAGAATGCACATATGACTAAGCATTGAACACCGTGTATGGAGATAGAGAAACTAAATATTGAGGGAAATAAGGGTAGTAATGCTGAGGATAGCTAGATTGTCCCTAAATTGGTGTGTAAGGACAATTAGAATTCTTTTGAGCACCCCTTGACCCTGATGCTAGCGAAGAAACTCCTATTTTCTTTTACCATTTTCAAAACTGCCTGAACCATTTTGAATGGCCTATGTGGTATGTTTGATTATTGCCTGTCTCACAATACTTCCTATTTTGAGACCACTTTCGGCCATTTCTCCAATTTTGATTGCTGTGTGAAATAGTCGTCCCATTCCGGCTATCTGGAGGTGGAAGTAGTCAGGATATTGAGCCTCTATGAATATATCAACCAATTCTTTCTCATTTAATGGTGGCTTGACCCGGGCTGCTTGTTCCCTCTATTTGATAGCATACACTCTGAAGCTTTCATTTGGATTCTTCTCAAATTAAAGAGTGTATTGAAATCTAGCATAATGTCAACATTGTACTGAATTATCTAACAAAATCTTGAGCCATATCATCCCAGATATTCCAGTGGGAGATCTCTTGGTCTATAAACCATTCTAATGAAACACCAGTAAGGTTCTCACCAAAACAAGCCATGAACAGTTCCTCTTTACCCCTGCACCTCTAAGTTGATTACAATATCTCTTTAGGTGAGTTATTGGATTACTGTGCCTGTCATACTTATCAAACATAGGGGTTCTTAATCTAGGTTTCAGGTGGACATTTGGGAACATATACAAGTATTTGAATGCAAGACTTTTGTGCCCTCCTAGCCATTGCATACTTTTCATGTGTTTTTTATGCTTTTCATTTTTTTCAACATTTCCTATTTCTTTGAGCCATGAGTGGTCCTTTTAACATCAATAGGGGAAACGAATTGTACATAGTTAGGGACCTCGAATGCTATCCTAGAAGTATAGTACTACATTGGGTGGGCGGTGAACTGTCTTTCTTGAGCTGTACTTTGCATTATAGTTGGTTGTGGAAGAGTATAGACCGGTGCAGCTGTCGTGACAGTGGGATTATTCCTGAATGGCATGCCTTGAGGGAGTAATGCAGATGGTCCGACCCCACAATTATCAAATAGACCATACCCTGGAGGGAAGAAATGATCTACTATCCGGACTTGAGAAGATCAAGATCAGATACTAGTGATCTTAGGAAAACCATGAATAGACGTTGGTAGTTCTTGGTCATTGGACTAGGCTTGCCACAACTATGCCATAACATGTCTCAATGTTTGATTTTCTTCAACATTGGTTGACTCTCTTGTCGTTGAATCAACTGGAGTATCCACTGGGTTCACCAGAGTTTCAATATTTGTTGTTAGTGACGCTCTTACCTTAGAACTAATAAAGTATGGTTGTTCTTCCATTTTACCACAAACCAACCACTGAAAGCTTAGTAAACTAAAGATAAATGAACAAACGTGTTAGGGGTTAGGCAATTTTACACATCAATCACACATTTTTTTATCACATAGTAACATGAGTTCAGAAGGACATTATCTCATCCTATCTTTGCTTTGCTCATTGTCTTCCCTTTTTTCTCTTTTTTTTGAAAAAAAGTTTTGATTGAACCATATAGAGGTTACCTACGTATCATGTTGCTACATGAATCAAATCATTACGTAGTTCAGAAATTTAGACAACTATACAACACTAATTTAGACTAGTAAAACCAAACCCTTTCATTTATTTCCAAAAAAAAATATAGCAAACGACAAAACCAATGGGCTTAAACACAACCATGATCTCTTTGAACACCAAACTTTAAATTGAAACACTGAGTCTTAAACAAAAAAAGATGTAACAAACAAACAAACAAAAACAACTAAACTCTTTTTCAATCTTCATTATGTTCCTAGGGCTTTCTCTGTCCTCCCAAGCTCTCATACGGATTGAACAACACCTTTGGAAGGTGGGGAATAATGGCCCGTGCTTGCTAAGCCACTTTCGGATCAATCACATAGGAGGTTTGTTCCGCCAATTGATGAACTTGACGCCTATAACTTCCAATATTTTCTTGGCAGCTATTCAACCAAACCTGATAATCACCAATATTGTTCATTAAGAGAACCTCTCGCTCCACTTTTGTTTCAAGTTGATGGAGAACTGTTGCTTTTTCAATGATCATTTGTATTTTCCCCTCTTCGATATGGACAAAATGAATGATATTCCTTTTATGTTCTTCTAACTTTTATTTAAGTTGATCATGTAAGTGCATCCAACAAGACCTTTCTTTCTGAAATTTTGCCTTCTACCGATTAAGTTCTCATTTTTGTTAGTGCATGACCTCTTTAGATGCCACTAAGTCCCTCTTCAATCAAGAAATCTCAAAATTCTACTCCTTTTTTATATGTCGTGCTAAGTGAATTCTACTATCCATCTCTTCCTTTAACCGGACTAATTTTCCCTCTACATGCTTCAATTCCCCTTCCACATCTTGTAACTCCAACTTGGGATTTCTTCCTCTTTGCACTTACAACTTCTGTCAGGCAATGGTGGCTTTGGCCTTCTCCAACTATATTATCAACTGTCTTATGATATTCTGGTCTTATTTTTCCGCTGGATCATTTAGGAATATCACCAAATGTTAC
Source organism: Solanum pennellii (assembly GCF_001406875.1). NCBI lineage: Eukaryota > Viridiplantae > Streptophyta > Magnoliopsida > Solanales > Solanaceae > Solanum > Solanum pennellii. The sequence continues at coordinate 37,433,359 of NC_028646.1, forward strand.
TGGATCACGAAACCAGGATAGTTACTTTTATACCAATTTTTCTTTATCCCGCTCTACAACCATTCACTTAGCTTAGAAGTTATACTCCCAAACCAGATCTACAGAATATTAGTGCTATCAAAGGCAAGACCTGGTGGGGTGTCAAATACAAATCTACTCATATCATTATTTGGTGGTATTCTTGAAGTCTAGATAGTTGACTCATAACCCAAAGTGGAGCATAGAGTTGAACACCTCTAAGACCAATCAACAAAAGAAGCGAGATACCACTAGGCATGTAAAATGATATCCTTAGATGGGAACAAGTAATAATTCCACATTATTTTATCCTTCTCTTCACATGCTAAAATTCCTTTTGGAAAATCGATATTTGCTTCCCTTTCCTTGTGGGAGGAAACATAATTACACAGTTTGGAGTAAACCTAGACACAAAATCATGGTAATAAAGATTTTACAAAAGACATATTTGCAAGAAGATGCTGTAGCCTTCAAAGTAGTTTTCCCTATTTATGTATTTAGTCAATGCATGTAATATATCTACCAGGATGATAGGAATAATAGTAGGACTTTCCATGGTGGTCAACGTCTTTACCACCCTAGCTAGATGAATGCCGACATGCTTGTCCTGTTTGGGGAAACAATGAGCCTCAAAATGCAACCATGAAGGGAAAACATCCATTTGCCTTCCAAGCCTCTTCACCCCCTTAGTTGCTAAGTAGGTTCTAATAGTTTTCAAGTCCATCCTTTTGGCCGTAGCTCCGTATAGAAATTCCAATAAGACCCACAAATTTTTCAAACTCTCCTTTTCTATTTGATTGATCTTGAGAAGATCAAGGAAATTTTGGCATCAACGTTCTTTGGAAATGATAGGTTTTTTATTGCGAAGATGAGCACCTCAAACATTGGACCCCTTCCCATGAAGCTAAAGATTTCTTCTAGACGTGGTGTCATTTCTATGTTAGAAAATCAAAACACTTTATTTTATTGATCCCATAAAGGAATCAATGCCTTTAATCACATCCCTTCTAGGGTCAATCTCCATTCAATGCACTATATGTCCCAAATGTTCTTTAACTCTCCTTCGCTCAAAACTCCACATGTCTATCCACCATCGTTATAGACCATTGAGTATTGTGTTAATGATCACGAATTCTGGAATTTCTTCACTTCTTGTCCTTTTGGAACCCTTTCTTTTGGTTGGAAGCGCCATATGTACCTTGAATAGAATATAATTTAAGTTTTCTAACAAACTCTAATCAACGGAGGAAAGAAAATTTTAAAAAAAGTTATCAACATATTGGTCTAGAGTGGGTGCATATCTTAGATTTACTAGGTCAAATGCACATGATGCAAATAAACTTAGTCTACCGGAATAGTTTTTGCTAGGTTTAGCAATTTATATGGATGGTGTCTAGAATGGCTCTACTCGAGTGGAAAACTCGAGCAGGGGAGTGTCAGTGTATCGGTAGAAGAGCTATTTTGGCTTAATTGGTGGTTCAACCCCACCTAATATGTGTGAAAAACCTATAATCAGGAGAGTAACCACACATTGTCTCATCCTAGATAGAAGTCATGTGGAGTGTATCCACACACGTAGTGTATAACAACAATTTCTGAGACTAAGAGGGTGTGCGTGAGAAGGCAATTCATATACAATCACACAACATCAAAATTATGAATCATCAAAATATCACAATTGGCCAACAAACACAAAAATTTATCCAAATAATCAAAATAGTCAAATATAGTCAACGTATAAAGTTTGAATTCTAGAAGAAATCCCCAATGGCCATCTGGCAAGCCTCTTTGTTTTTATTACAATTGTTAAGGATATGACAGGTTTTAAAAAAAAATAAAAGTAAAAGAAAAATGATTGTTTTTAGAGTCGCCACTTGAAACTCGGAATTACCAGGTGACTTGGAACACTTAAAAATCCAATTTCAAGTGGCGACTCAAAAACTAATCATTTTTATGTTATCTTTTTTTTTTTAAAAAATCTCGTCATATCCATAACAATTGTAAAAAATAAAAGGTGTGACACTAACAGATAGGAAGCGTTGGTTTAACGCCTTTGGGTATTTAGCTTCTACTCTATAATAATGTGATTAATACAAGATCATCTTTTGTTAATTATTACATATTTAAGAGAAAAACTAGTAAATTGTCCAAAGTTTGGAGTTTATTCAGCCTTGACATGTGTTAAGAAGAACTCCATCCTTCTCTCGCCACTACTCATCACTTATCGCTCATCAGGATTGCTCATCTGTTGGTCTAACTCTTGTCAACTAGTGCTTGATAGAAAAATTATGCATTCTCAGAGTGCTCTTGTCATCAAAAGTAAGTTTCTGCTTTTCTATGTGTATTAATGAATTTGATACTATGGTGCATCTTTTTAAATTACTCTTTTTAATTTATGGGTTATTGTTGGTGGTGTTACTAAGTAATTGAGCAGTGATGGGTGGTCAAATGTACGTACTGTTGCCGCCGGACTTTTTTCAGAAGGAGTTTTTTGTAGCTCCTTTGCCAAGACTTACTTTTCTTTTAAACTTTAAGTAAAGTAAACTTTTATTTGTCCTTATAATGCCCCTAGAGCATTCTTAAATTTCATTATTGAAGTTACTGTGTCATTCATAAAACACATAAATATAAATTTGTTCCTCAAATAAACATGCGCAGACTGCGAATGAAATCTTTGGATAACCCTCTAGGAAGCAGGAGTATCTATTGAATTGAGAAGCACACTCTTGCATCTTTGGATATATGTCGCCTCTCACTAGTACTTCTTAAATGATGTTTTTCATTGTGCAAGCCTCTCGTCTCCTTCTTTGATCGAATATTTAATTATTCCTTTCCAACCATATCGAATACACAACATCCACAAGTGTGACTTTATATATTATACCCATGTTCCCCTTGCCTTTCTCCTTGTTCATGCACCATTGAACTTCCTAAGTCCATGATTATTCCTAGCAAAATCAAAAGTTTTTCTCCATATGCTCTTGGTTGCTGGACTTTCCAGGTTGGTGTCGCACAGTCACTCAATCATCAGTCAGTCTCTTATATATAGTTTCCCATGTAGTTCTAGGAAAAGAATGAAGAGCCATTTAGGAGATCCAACGGACAGAAATAACAGCAGTAAACTGAAAAGAAAAGATTCTGCAAGTGCGGAAGTTTTCTCTGTATTGAATCTTGGCAAAACACTCTGTTACAAGAGTCTTAAACCCAACGATTCCCCACATGAATGGAGAATCTCCAAGACAAAAAAACGGATAAGTATGTATACTTTTCAAGCAAGAATTAATTGCATCTGGATAAGTAGGTTTCCCCTTGGACTTTCCGTAGTGAACATATGTCAGATATACTCAATCAACCGGTAGATGCGATATCTTTGAACCGTCGAGCTTTGGTGTATATCTAGACAACGATATGTCACACAATTAACCCTTTACCATTATGGTTCTCACGGTTGTGTTCTTTTTAGCTATTAACACCTCCTGGTTTCATGAGTGTATAGAGAGATCGGCTTTTGACAATCATCTTCTTCAAAGCGGCTTACACTTCACACTCACATAAGTGATTTCTAATCGTGTTATTGCGTAGATACACTATTTGATCAACTCTGCCAAACATAGAAAATCATTAAAAGTATTAACCTTTATTAACTCATTAACAAGCCTTAATGTTGTATCCTCGTTACTGATCATTGTCTTCATCAGGAAAATGAATTGAGTTGACTGACAATGCTGAACCGTCATTCACAACTTTATTTTTCTTCTTGAACCTAGCTCTTGGGATCTCTAGTCTACTAGACGGAGTTACCGCCATGATGACTTGTCTTAAGCCGTAAGTCCATTCCCTTAGGTGATCTTTCAAATTTCTCTCTAGTTAGACCTTTTTGTAAGTGGATCCGACACATTATCCTTTGACTTTACGTAGTTAATTATGATAATTCCACTAGAGAGCAGTTTTCTGACGTTATCATGTCTATGTCCTATATGACGAGAACTTCCGTTATACATCATGCTCTATGCCTTACCTGTTTAATCTTGACTATCAAAGTGTATTCACACTAATGCCAATGGTTTGGTTCAAAAAACAATATCTATCAATAAATTTCAGAGTCTTTCAACTTATTCACCAACCTTATCTAGATCACCTAGCTCAGAGATCATTGTAGAGCTAGCAATATATGTCTCTTTTGAAATATTTCCAAGAGACTGCTCCTCTACCAAGAGTAAATAAATATCCGCTCGTGGATTTTACTTTATTTTTCTGGTGATCTAATTTGCATCACTATATCCTTTCAATACTGCTGGATATTGTTATAATCCAAGACACAATTTTAAGTATTTCTGTAATACTCCAAAACACTTTTTATTGTCATCTAATGATTTTGATTAGGATCACTTTTAAATCGACTCATTTTTTTAATAGCAAATACTATATCTGATCGCGCACACTTTATGATATACATCATACTTAACAATACTCTAGCACAATCCAATTGTGAGTCACTTTCACTTTCAATCTTTTGAAATGCAAACCTCACATTTATTGGAGACTTGAAAATATTGAAATCCAAATATTTGAACTAGTCAAGTACCTTTCAAAGCAATGAGACCGTGAAAATGCTAAACATTATGGAGTTCTAAGGATTCATATACCTAAGATCGCATTATCAACTTTTAGATATTTCATTCTGTGACACATATTATATGGTGAATAACTTGTTTCTTTCTATTCATTAATGAAAGATACTTATACAAATATATATGCTTCTATGAAAGGAAACAAATCAAAGTAAATCAAGGAAATCAACTAAGAATCTGCTCCTATAATTAAGTTAGCTATATATGGAAGATATAATATTTACACTTATTATATTGTGTAACACTCTCCCTCAAGCTGGAGCATAGATGTTGATCATGCCCAACTTGTCACAAAGAAAATTAACCCGAGCTGCATTTAACGCCTTTGTGAACAAATCAACTAGTTTCTCTCCTGTCTTTACATAACCGGTGAAAATCAAGTTATCTTGGATCTTCTCACGAATAAAGTGAAAATGTACCTCAATATGTTTTGTTCTTTCGTGATACACAGGATTTGAGGCAATATGAAGAACAACTTGATTATCACACCAGAGTTTTGCTGGTGTAGAAAGCCTCTTTCCAATTTCTGTCAATATGTAATGTATCCACATGATCTCACATGTGGATTGCGTCATAGATCTATATTCAGATTCAACACTACATCGCAATACAACACCTTGTTTCTTACTTCTCCATGACACCAAATTACCCCCAACATAGACACAATAACGAGTAGTGGATCGTCTAGTGCTTTTACATCCAGCCCAATCAGTATCAGCAACGCACTCAATGTGAGTATGTCCGTGGTTACCATATAAAATGCCAAGTCTAGGGGATTTTTTCAAGTAGCATAAGATTTGTTCAAAGGCTTCCCAATGTTTGACTGTAGGTGCAGACATGAATAAGATAACTATCACGCCCCGAGCTACCCCCTAGACGCGGACACGGACCTAGGACCACAAGTCATCCCAAGCTAACCCTGCTGGCATGATCATGAGCATACTAAAGATAATATACTGATGTGAAAACTAAAGCATAACTTATAATGAAAAGATGGGGAATACCCATAAGCTAAAACTGATAGATATGAAAATTGATGAGTTTAATACAATGAAATTACTAACTCAACACTAAGCTGAAATTAACTATGTCTGAAATAAGCCTCTAAAATGGACTAGAAATATGGGGACAAGCCCTAGCTACATCTAGCAAAAACTGAAACTAAATAACTAAAGACTGAAATGACACTCATGACTCTTATCCTCGGAGAATGAGGACTCACCATTGAATCTGCTGAACTAGATATCGAAAATCGATCTATGCGTGATCTAGAGGCTGAGAACCTGAACCTAAATAATGAGAAGATGTAGCGCAAGTATGCGTCAGTACTTGAAAGGTACTAAGCATGTAGGATAGAGTAAATCTTAAATAAAACATAATTAATCTAGAATAAAAGCAAGTATAATAATCTGAACATGATATACTGAATTTCTGAGCTAACTGAATGCAATGACCAATTTATAACATGTTGAAACTGAATACTGGATATACTGATAAATGGTCAATGCAGAGAGTCTGATTGAACTATGGCAGCTACTAATAACCGATAATAAAACCACATGAGCTAAATGTGGAGTTCAATGTGTACGCCCCATCGAGAGGACCCAATATACCCTTCCAAAGGTATAAAGGCATGCTGGCGTAATCACTAAACTGATTGCCCCAGAGGGGACTTACAACCTACTTGGCTAGTAGTTCTGGGACTAATTGGGTATGCTGAACCCTAGTCCAACTCGGTATTATGGTACTCCCATGGATTTATATAGTTAACTGATTATGTCTGAATTTTATGTAAATATTGGATAGTTCAAAACTGAACATGCAAACTGAGAATGCAACAATTAATCCTGTAATTATGCATTTATAACTGAGGAATGTATATCTGAAGTAACTGATATATTAGACCTAGCATGTGTAATTTAAGAACTAAAGAAATACATATCTAGGGTTCTAAAATTCATTTAATAAACTGAACAATAACATGATAATTTGATTTCGAACATATAACTAGTAAGTTCATGAAGTTCTAGAAACCCTAGGTCTAATCATGATATGGGAATCAAGAATCTGACTGAATACTAGGGACCCAATGGTGAAAGGAACCCACTAGTGAAATCCCACATACCTGGTGATGAAATCCATGGAAAAATACTTGGGTTTCGGAGCTAGAACTACTGGAACTTGTTGCATTCTTGAACTAGGGTTCTTGAGCTTTTTCTTCTCTCTTGCTTCTAATTTTCTAAGTTTGGATTTAATAATTTGACTTAGATATGTTTTAGTTATGTTTCTAGCTTAAACTGACTAAAATATGATGATTTAGGGTAAAAACAACGTATCGTAGGGTTTAAATGAAGTGGGAAAAGAACAAAAGACCCCTGGGTAAGTTGCTATTGGACCAAATGACGGACAGGACAGACGGTCCGTCCTTTGGTCCATATGTTGGGGATGATCGACAGGCCTTTACCAAAACGGACGTAACTTTTTACTCGGAGGTCTGATTTTTGCAAAGTTGGTGGCAATGGAAATTATCTATATGTAGGTAAGTAATAAGACACCTAATTCATTTTGTGCTAAGATATATGACCAATTGAAGTTGACCCTACTGCATTTCCCCCTTAACTATCTGCTAATTCCCACCTACAATCAGACCTACCGACCGTAGGTCCACCTACGGCTCGTGCTGGTCATTCGTGGCTCTTGCCAGAGAGTGGGTGAAGGGGGTCGCGATCAACGGTCATGGACTACGGACCGTAGTCTGACCTATGGACCGTAAGTCCGTCCGTCGACCAACACTTAACCAATTTTCCTAGGCTGAGATTTTTGGGAGTTTCTGATCCCATCGACGGATTTGCAAGACGAACCGTGGGTCAGGATACGGTCCGTCGATGGACACGTCAATTGCACCTGCAGATTTTTCTAAAAAACTGATTTTTAGTCTGTTTTGGCTACCGGATGTTACACTAACAACACTCACTGCAAACACAATATCTGAACGTGTTACAGTGAGATAGTTTAGTTTCCCTACTAACCTAACCCCCTATATCTCTCTAGATCATCAAAGGGGATGCCATCATGTCGAGTTAGATACACATTGGGGACCATTTGAGTACTACAAGGTTTGGCTGCGGACTTTCCAGTTTCAACAAGTCAGTCAAGGATATACTTTCTCTAAGATAGAAAGATTCCTTTCTTGCTTCTTGTTACTTCTACTTCCAAAAAGTATTTTAGTTGTCCCAAATCTTTTGTGTGGAATTTAGTATGCAATAATGACTTGAGTGAAGAGATCCCCGAATAATCACTTCCTATAATAACAAAGTGGTTAACATATACCATAAGAACAATAATTCCAATTGTTGATTGTTTATAAAAGACCGAGTGATGATCACACATGCTTTTTCAGCCCAAATTCCTGAACTACTTCACTAAATTTGCCAAACCAAGCACAAGGTAGTTGCTCCATATACACTTCTTCTTGGAGATCACCATGAAGAAATGCATTCTTGATATCTAGCTGGTGCGACGACCAATTCTTAGATGCAACTAAGGAAATAAATAACCGAACAGAAGTGAGTTTAGCCACAGGAGAAAATGTGTCTGAATAATCCACCCCATAAGTCTGAGCATATCCTTTAGCCACTAATCGAGCCTTAAGTCTATTCACAAAGCCATCTGGAATAACTTTGACCACAAAGACCCATTTGCATCCCACTGCCTTTTTTCCTTTTGGTAAATCACCAAGTCCCAAGTTGATTCTCATCTAGTGCATGTATCACCTCAAGCATTGCATTTTACCACCCAGTGTGATTCAAAAATCCTTAATTTTCATAGGAACAACGATAGAGTCTAGACAAACAATCAAAGATCTATACATAGAGGATAAATGACCATAGGAAACAAAATTAGTAATAGGGTATTCAGATTTGGAACTACGTATACCTTTGCGAATAGCAATAGGGAGATTAAGATCTTCTAGAAGAGCAAACGAATAAGGATCTGGTAATACAGGGACCGGTGCAAGACATGTATCATTGGCTTCTAGCCTCCTCGAGTAAACTTGTACAATTTGAGGTATTTCTACGGTAGATGGTGTGGAAGCTGACTGTACAATATTCAATTGATCCTCAATAGATGATCCAAAAGATGGAGGGACAATATTTGATTCTTCTGTCAAAACACGAGTGACCTTATAGACCAACCACTCATCTTCCTCCCCTGACTTGTAGAAATGGGAGGTGCACAAAAGAAAGGTGTAGTCTATGAAAATACCACATCAGTTGATACCAAATATTTTCCAAGTTCAGTAGAATAGTATTGATACCCTTCCAAAGACTAGAATAACCCAAAAAAATGCACTTCAATGCCTTTGGATCTAACTTAGTGACAGATGGTCGAACATCTCGAACATAACAAGTACTTCCAAACAACTTAGGTTCTATTGGAAATTGTGAATTGTTTTGGAACAAAACATTGTAAGGCACATTACTAGCAAGAACTGTGGATGGCATACGATTAATCAGAAAAAAAGCCGTAGAGACCGCATCTGCCCAAAATTGTATAGGAACCTGCATTTGGAACAAAAGTGCCGAGTTATGTCAAGTATATGACTGTTCTTCCTCTCAGCAACTCCATTTTGAGAGGGTGTATCAACACATGAAGGCTGGTAGAGAATATTGTATTGTCTCAGGTTTGATTGAAATGATTCTGACATATATTCTTTAGCATTGTCACTCCTTAGAATATGTACCGAAGCATTGAATTGTGTTTTGACTTCATTATAGAAGGCACAAATGTGAGTAAACACTTCTGAGTGACTCTTCATGAAATAAATCCAAGTCATACGAGAAACATTATCCACAAAAGTAATAAAATACTTATGCCCGGTTTAGGAAATGACAGAGCATGGTCCCCAAACATCAGAATGAACCAATTCAAAATCTGACTCAGCCGCTTATTAACCCTTGGACTTAATGAGCTGCGATGATGTTTTGCAAATCTACATGACACACATTCTAATGAAGAAATATTCCGAGTTTGCGGACAAAGCTTCTTAAGAAAAGATAGAAGGATGTTCCAATCGACAATGTGCTTCAAATGGAAACACAACACTAGAGCAGGCAACAAACTGAGCCCCATTAATCCAAAATGTAGAGATCGTCAAATACATGTACTTTACCAATAACCTGATTCTTCTTAAGATCACGAAACAAACAATAATTCGGAAAGAATAAAATATAAAAATTAAGGTCTCTGGTAACTTTGCTAACAGAAATCAGATTGAATGCCTACTTTGGTAGATTAATATTGATGACAGGGTAATAATGAAGATTGGTTTAACAGTGCCATATCCAACACTGTTACAAGTTGATCCATCAGTTACAGTAACTGGAGAGGGAGCTTTGTGTGACTTAAAACTAGTAAAAATTTTAGGATTACCGGTCATGTGATTTGAAGCACATGAATCAATCACCCATTTATTTGAAGAGATGATTAGACATGTTTTATCTGATTTAGTAAATACATTAACTGAAGTGGATTCCTTTAGTAATTTCTGATATAGAGAGAATTCAGCAAACTCCTTTGCAGAAATAAAATTAAAATCATTTTATTAGACGTTTGAGTTCCCTAATTACAGTCACTCACATTCCCCAAAAAAGTCCCAAATAGACTGTAATCCCAAAAAAACAGACAATACAATCACAAGAATAAAATGACTAACCAGATCTGACAGCTCCAAAACCAATCTAACTGAAAAATAAGAAATGAAGGGGATGTTGACTGGAAAAGACAGTAATGTTTAGAAGCCAACAGATTTTCTGGACAGCAACTCAATAAATAGAAGGATGGACAGGTCGTCTTCTTTATACTGTGGTTTCGAGTTCCAACAAAATAACCTCATCGAAACAGTTCCAAAATGACTCAAACTTAAGATTTGAGTTCATAAACAGATCTCCAATAAATATTCATAGCATCCTTCCTAAATTTCCAAAATTTTGAAGCACCAACTTCACTCGAGAAAGGCACACAATCAACTTCACATTTCAGAGTTTCAATCCGAACCCAAATGCCACAAAATGGATTCAGTAACTTAGACAATCAATTTTTATCTAACACAGAAATATTGTCCAGATTCAAAGGTGAAAGATACGGATCTTTATTACTTCCCCGAAGCAACATTAGCTTCCAGCAAAGTCACAGTTACTTTTGGCAAAGCCAAAATTCCAGATTAGACAATTGCTCTGATACCATGTAACACACATTATATGGAGAATAACTTGTGTCTTTCTATTCATCAAGAAAAGATACTTATTTAAATACATATGCTTCTATGAAAGGAAACTAATCAAAGTAAATAAAGGAAATCAACTAAGAATCTGCTCCTCTAATTAAGTTAGTTATATATGGAAGATATAATATTTACACTGTTTATATTCTATATCACATTCCAAATTTTCTTACTAGCATAACTTTAGTATTATTTATATGATTAGTGTCTCTATTGGTGATCACATATCACCAATGTACAAACAAATAATGACCTTGTGATTTTAGTGTGAACACATTTACTATTTCCATCATTCTTAAATCCATTTGTCAACATGATTTAGTCAAATTTCTTATGTCATTGTTAGGATTCTTGTTTTAGTCCATAATGTGACTTAACAAGTTCACACAGTTTTTTATATATCAGGAACCATAAAACCCTCGGACTGCTCCATGTAAATTTCTTCCTCCAATTCTCCATTTAAGACTTAAACATAAGATATAATCTCAAGAAGTAACTTCAATGAAAATACCTAGCTAAAATGGCAACCCAAGTCTTAGTCAATTACAAATGAAAGGAAAGACTAAGAAAACTAATATCACCTGTCTATTAAGCTTCTAATATAAAGAGGGATGTTGGGACAAGGCCCCCAATCATCCTAACAACTGAACACTAAAAAAATAGCTAAAACTAAAGATGTGTTTGAGCTGCTCAGTGGATCAACGGTGCGCCGCATGCGAATCCTAGTTACCTGCGTATGCATCATAATACCATACAGGCCAACTGGCATCAGTACATTGAATTTACGAGTATACGAGTTGAAAAGCTAAAACAAACTTAAGCTGGAAGAGAGTGAGAAGAGACACCTACCTTGGCTCTGTTCAACTCATGAATTACTACTCATTTTAATATAATGAAACTTAAAAGTAACACAATATAAATAAAAGATGACTAAACACATGTTGTAAACTATGTATGTTTATATATAGATACAATAAATCTCTGAGATGTATGTAAGCATACAAATAACTAAGGTATATGAAAATACAATAACTTTTGTGGGAGTTTCTCTAACCGACAACCATCACTTAAGATCTATAGTGATGATATAACGTTACTCGACCAACGATGTCCAACCATACTAAACTTTTTAGCTTATAGGACCTGAACTGCCTAATGGATCCACTAGTATACTGTGAAAAGGGTTCATTTAAAATGTATGACCCTCTTCTAGCCATGATGCCCAGATGGTTTTCATGGAGACTTGAGTTAATATGAACTCACAACCCTACTTCAATGCTCAATACTACTTTAAAAAATATACTAGCTCTTATGTTTTTAAAACATCTTGATTATTTGGTTTGAGATTAGTTCTCAAAACTTAGCTTTAATAGCTCTCTTGGAAATCATAGTTTCCCAGCTTGCTTCATTTCTTAAAGCTATTACTTCTACTTGAAGAATAGCTCAAAGAATCTTTACTTGTTTAAATGTGAAAACATTTATAACTCTTAGGGATTAGTTAGTCCCCTTATATCTCCTGAGAATGAACTCAACTCTTTACTCTTACTTAATTTGTGACTTGAGTCTTAAAACAAAGAAAAAAAGATTTGTTAAAGACTCTTGGAAACTTTAAGAACTCACTTTGACTTGATTATTAAGGCTTAGTTTTACTCTTAATAAACCCTTAAAACAAATTAGAAAATAGTTAGGTGAAAAGAACATTTTACCCTTAATAAAATCGAGATTGGACTTTCCTCGGTCCAACAACCCAACTTCCTGAAGGCATCTCTATCTCATATGATATCAAAATTCGCAATCTCAGGGGCGTTGGTAAGATCTCTTTGAGGGATTTCCAACCATATAAAGAACTTACCCTAACTCATCCCGAGCTAGAAGTTATGGTCATTTGAACATGAAAAATTACTCACTTCTGCACTTTGAAAATTTTCCAGATTTTTACTAGTCTTTCCAAAAATAACTATCCTTAGTTTCTTTGTTTAATCATAGCTATTTCGATTTACGACATGTACAACCATACGCGGGACTTGGTATATATTCTAGAAGGAAATAAATCCATGGGCTCAAATGGGTGTTTAAAACAAAGTATCATGCAAATGGCATCATTCAAAAACACAAGACAATGCTCATCGCAAAGGATTATTCCGAACAACAAGTCGAGAATAACCCTTTAGCAGTTTTAAGTTGGGGTAGTTCCAGTCCTTTCCCAATTGTTTTAACTCAATACTACATCGTTTTATCTTCTGCACAATGCCCGGTATACTGATTTTTACCCCCAAAATAATCCAATTCAATTCATCATCTCAAATTTCCAAACAACAAATTATATAAATATATAATAAAAAATTCAAATTTTATTTTGATTTAAAAGAGGGTTCATTTTAAGTCAATATACGATTTAATTTAACTTATAAATGTAGCATATGTCATAAATGAAGTAAAATTATACTAACGGTAAAATTATGTCTTTCTTTTTTTAAAGAAAAATATTTTGTTTAGTCAAACAACCATTAAATAAAATGAATATTTAACATGTAATATCATATGACATATATATTTGTTTTACACCAAGCCTCCCTTAAATAATAAATTTCAAACAACAAACTCTATCATGACATTTATTGCTCTCCACACCAATAAAAGATCAGGAAAATTACGTTAATTATTCACGACCAACCATCAGACTCCAACAACCATATAAAGGGAAAAAGTCACACTATTGTTTTCACAGTTCAATACTTCCCCCTTTTATTTTTTCCTTTTTTTAGAAAAATGAAGCTCTCTTCTCAATTCAAATGCAAAAAAAAACCTGTTCCTCCTTTTCTATGTCTATTGCCACATTGTGGAACCCTAGAACTTTCAAATATTTGACAAGATTATTGATGATGACATGGTAGATTGGTAGATACTCGAGCCCATAACTATTATTACTATTAATGGTACTCTTTGACAATTTTGATGATGTCACTTCAAGAATTGAACTAGTTTCTTCCTCATAAGGATCCATCGAATCCATAGGTGTTACAACACAATAATCATTAAATGGTAGAGACTCGACCCCCTTATTTCTAGTACTATTATTACTCTTTGACAAAGTTCATGATGACCCTTCAAGAATTGAACTAGTTTTTTTCCCATAAGCATCCATCTAGTTTATAGGCCTTCAATCACTTTATGAATGACTCATGTGTTATAACGCATGAATTCGATGGATCCTTATTGGGCAAAACACTACTTCAATTCTTGAAATGTCATCATCAACATTGTCGAAGAATAAAAATAATACTAGAAGTAAGGGGCTTGAGTCTCTACCATTTAATGACTCATGCGTTATAAAACCTATGGATTCGACGGACACTTATGAGGAAGAAACAAGTTCAATTCTTGAAGTGACATCATCAAAACTGTGAAAGAGTACTAATAATAGCAATAGTAGTAATAGGCTCGAGTATCTACCAATCTACATCTCATCGTCAACATTCTTGTTAAATCTTTGACAGTTCTAGGATTTCCACAATTTGGCAATCGACATGACAAAGCAGAAAAGGGGATACTTTTTTATCTTTTAAAGAGGAAAAGGCTTCATTTAAAAAAAATATATAAATAAAAATAAAGGGTGAAGTATTGAAATGTGACAAAAATAGTGTGACCTTTTATATTTGTATAGTTGTTGGAGTTTGATGGTTGGATTATGAATAATTAATTTAATTTTCCTAATTTTTTATTAGTGTGGAGAGCAATAAATATCATGATAGAGTTTATTGTTTGGAATTTATGATTTAAGGAAGGTTTGCTGTAAAATAAATATATGTAATATGATATCATATGTTAAATATTAATTTTATTCAATTGATGTTTGACTTAACAAAACATATCAAGTAGAAAGATAGATTTTCATCATTAGCATAAGTTTTACTACATTTATGAAATATGCTACATTTTATAAGTGAAATTAAATTGTGAATTCACTTAAAATGAATCCTCTTTCAAATCAAAATAAAAGTTCAAATTTTTCTTGGACTCCGAATTAATTAAAGCCTCTTAATCTACATTGTTGTTCGGTTGTGTGAGATATAGAATTGTAAAGATTTTAGTACAATAATTTTATTAAAATAGACCTTGTCAACTAGTTAGCCCTTTTAATTAGGAGTTGAATTCTATTTGAATTTTGAATAAATAGTCTTTATAGACTTTAAGAGTTTGGTATTTTCAACCGATCTTTTTGTTAGTTTAGGTTTAATTAAAAGCTGTACTTTAATTATACATTGTATTATTCGAATCCAGTGAAAATATATCAATCTTTCAATGTTAATTCATAAGCTTTTTTCTTTTTTTTTTCTTCTTAGCTTTTCACGAATGACTCCATCTTTTTTTTAATGGTGAAAAGTATCAATTATGGCATGTGCGAATAGCAACGTACTTGGACGCTCTTAATCTTTTGAAAGTTGTGGAAGTGGATTATGAAATTAATCCACTGCCAAAACATTCCACCATAGCTAAAATGAAGAGTCACAAGAATTTTTTATAATTATTATCAATATAAATCCACTAGACCAGTGTGTAGGAAAAGACACTAGGTAAAATGAGAAGATTTGTGCTTACCAAAGGATGAATGTAGTATTGGTTTCAGATCCTTATTTGATATGTCTAATGCCTTGTTTTGTTAGATATGATGGTAGGTTAGAACCAAACCATCAACGTGGAGCTCCTACATAGCAAACAAGTATTCCAAAAAGTAACTCCCTACTACAAGAGGAGCATCTACAACATGGAAGAAGATGGTGTCAGTCAGAGAACTAGTTGAGCATCAAATATTGTGGATGGTCATGTGTGGAGACTTTAGTTTTTGGTATAAGAATTGGACATCACAAGGTGCTCTATATTATTGGCTACCAGATGTATTGTAAGATGAAGAAATTGAGATCAAGCAATTTGCCGAGGAAGGAAGATGGAGGTCATATTTGTTATATAATACCTACCAGAAGAGATTGTGCAGCATATAACCACAACTATTAATCTTCCCCAAAATGTTGATGAACATGATTAATCAATTTGAATGTTGACGAACATGATAAATCAATTTGTATGTTGGAACAAAATAGTAAATTCACTGTTAAAAGTGCTTGGCATTATATCAGACAAAATGATGAGAAACAGGAGGTATTTAAATTTATGTGGATCAACAAATTGCCATTTAAGATGGCTTTCACTCTATGGAGGGAATGGAAATTAATACCACCAATTGATGAGGGGTGCAAAGAATAGGAGTTATTTTTCCTTCTAGATGTCATTGTTGTCAACACACTAAAAGAGAGAACATGTCTCACGTTTTTCTAATCTCCTATACTGCTGAAAGGTTGTGGAGAAAATTCTCAATGTGTGCAGGTACAATCTTGACGGAATGCAATTATCACAACTCATAATTAAATGGTGGACATGGCCTGGCATGACACAACTAAGACAAGCCATGAAGGCAGTACCTAGTATCATAATATGGGAATTATGGAAAAGAAGAAACAAATAGAAGCATGGAGGAACAATTAGTTACAATAGATTAGTGCATCAGGTAAACACTAATATATGACAATTGGAAAAGTTTAAGTTCCCAAAGGTGAGGAATGTTCCATTCGAATGGCCTAATATAGTGGAAGTCCTAGCTAGCTTCAAAAGTATAGTGCACTACAAGATGGTCCAGTTGCATCCACCTCCTATCGGCACAATCAAGCTGAACATTGATGGTGCAAGTAGAGAAAACCTGGGAAGAAGCTCATATGGCTGTTGTATCAGAAGTAGTACAAGTGAATTTATTTTTGCACAATCAAACATAATGCCTGACACTACCAATACAGAGGCAGAGAAAATTTCAATCAGGGAGGCAATAGTATATTGTACGTAGAGGAATACACAAGATCCATAACAGAGTCAGTCTCTATTATATCACCCAAGAAAATCCTAGAGGGTGAATGGGAGACGCCTTGGCAGATCAACACAATAATTGAGGATGTCAAGGAATTTATTAATCACTATGACACATAAGTACATCACAAATAAAAAGAAGGAAACAAATTGGCAGATTATATGGCCAATTTAGCATTAGATTTGAATGGAAAGGAAAATTCAAGGAATTCAAATAACGAACAAGTAAAGGAAAGTGTATAGTCAACATGGACAAAGCTCTAGTTCTTGACTTCAAATTCAACACAAGGAAAACACAAACAGATAGGACATGGTGACGTGAACTTAAAATCACATTCCAGCCTAGTAAAGGAAAACTCAAAAGCTTAAAACACAAATACATAAAAAAAAGATAACATCACCAAAAATAACTTATTCTCAAGAATTAAATACGTAGATGAGAAATCTTACGTGAACCATACAATAAAGATAGAGAAATCAATGGACAAAAAAGGTAGAAAATGGAGATCCGCCAGTCTTGAAATGAGCTTAAATAGATTGAAATTTGGATAAGAAAAACTAGTAACACTCAAATGAAAAAAAAATTGATAGGAAATGAATGGTGGTGGTGGTGGGGGGGGGGTGATGCTTACCGATATAAAGTGGAAATCCACCATGTACACGAGGAAGAAGATGAAACCATTACCAAAGAAAATGGAGGAGCTCTGTTGGTGACTCTTTTTTTTCCTCTTTTGACTTTTTTGTTTTAGTTTTAGTTAAGTTACTATTTTAATGCTTTTATTTTGTTTTAATTTTTTGGGACTTGAAACTTTTTCAAGTGTCTGTTTTCTTTAAAAAAGTGGTATAAATTTGTTTTAAAAAAAAGTCACAAGAAAAAGAAAATCATGAAGTCTAAGACGAAGGCAACTTTGCTTGATGTTGTTTCAACAATTATTTTCAAAATATATATGTCACTCACATTACCAAAAAAAATTGGGATTATATGAATAAAGAATATGCTAGAGATAAAATAATTTGATGAATGCAAATATTGAATTTAATAAGAGAGTTTGAGAGACAATCGAAGAATTCTCAGACATGTTGCTTGGCATTGTGAACAAGATAAAATTATTAGGCAGTGAATTTAATGATTCAAAATTTGTTGAAATAAACTGTGTTTCAGTTATCTGGAGATATGAAGCAGGCACATGGGCAAAAAATATTTATGTGGTAAGATGTTATTATTGAAGGAGACTTCATGGCTAGCTATAAAACTCCTAGCAGGGGTAAAAAGTTTAAAAATCACCCACCCTATGAGCACTATGGAAAAATGGGTCATCTGAGGAGGAGGAGGAGGAGAAACGGAGACAATATTCGTGTTGAAGGAACAATTCCTCAAAAAATAAGGCAGTTTCAAATGTTCTTTATGTTCCTGATATTGATCAAAACATGTTGAGGATTTATTAGTTGGTAGAAAAAAAGATACAAAGTATCTTTTGCAGAGAAGTATTTCTTTATCAATGATGGTGCTATAAAGGAAGTTTTAAATGTTAAGATGATAGGTAATCATTTTTTATTTGATCTAATGGAAGATGTTTCGATACATTAAAAAGATCACGGGCTGAAAAAATTTGAAGATGATCCTAAAATTGTAAAAGCACAAGAAAAATACGAACCTATTAGGTTTAAATGAGCTTTTAATATTCCTATAGAAATTAAAGCAATGGAAGATTTACCTATGTTTCAAGAAAAGAAAATGGGTAAGTTTAAATTCAAGATGCAGATGAAGCAGGAAGAATGCTAAAAAGATTTAGTTCCAGTGGTTGCATTCATAATGAGAAGTGAATTTAGTTCACTAAGAGCCCAAAGATTATTAAGTAGATTTATTCACAACATCACTTTCAGATATTAAGTGTTGAGATTCCAAGGTAGAAGACCAAAATTTTGAATTCCTAAAGTAGTGTTGAAATTTTTCTTCAGATTTGTATTTAATGCAATTTTTTTATTCAAATAGATCTACTCAACTTGTTAGCCTTTTTAATTCTATTTGAATTTTAAATAAATAGTATTTTATAGACTTTTGGAGTTTGGTACTTTCAGAATATCATTTTGCTTAATTTTTTGTTTAGAAGTTGTAGTTTATTATAAATTATATTCTTAGATGGTAGTGAAAATATATCAATCTTCCAATGTTAATTCATAAACTTTCTTTCTTGTTTTTATTATTTTCCTTCAATTTCTTCTCTTCTAAGAACAGTAAGAAAGATTTCCTAAATATCTTAAAATTTTAATACTATAACTTTTATCCAAGATTTAGAAAATTACAACACATAGGATAATTTTTTTCCCACTATTTTCATCCCCAAATGTTAAAATACTAATACCAAAAAGATGAATTATAGAATAGGAGTCGATCACTAAATTGAAAAGCGGTATAAATTTGAACCATCAATCGCAAAAAAAATGAAGCAATTTAAGTGAATTTACAACATGTTTGTTGTTAAAATTCATAAGGGAAAGGGTTTAGGCTATTCATTCATGAGAAAAACAAAAATAACTTACAATTAGAATTAATTAACTGAAAGAGATGGGCAAAAGTTTAGTTTTGACGCTAGAGAGATAGTTCGATGATGGCGGGCAAAAGTTGAGATTTGACACCGGAGATCGGGTTCGATCATTGTGGGCAAACGTTGAGTTTTGACGCCGGAGAACGAGTTCGATGATGGTGGGCAAAAGTTGAGTTTTGACGTCGGAGAGCGAATTTGAAGATTGTTGGCAAAAGTTTAGTTTTGACGCCGGAGAGCGAGTTCGATGATGGTGGGCAAAATATCAACTAGGATGTAGGTTTCATTTTTGTTACTTTAGTCAATTTATGGTCTTAAAGTTGAAAATATAAACAAAAAATTTGATGTATCATTTATTACCTAAAAAGCATTCTGATGTATTAATATAAGTAAGCCATAGGTAAAGTACATGAATACAATCATTTGTTATAATGCCATGATTTTATCCATAATCAACTTTTCATGTTATATTTTATTCTCTATAATAACATTCTACCTATAACAACAATATTATTCATTATAGAAGTACACTTTTTGTAATTACATGCATCTCAAATATTATGTATATAATATAATAGGGGTTAGTGGGTTGAAATAGAACAAAGTTGTACCTAAATGAAAATTAGGGCAAGTACAAGGAATTGCATGTTTATTTGTCCTAATAAAGATTATCTAGGGCACTAAGAATCATTTTTATAATTTATTTGATTGTTTTTATAATGACAATAATATGTGATTAGTTCCTAATAGATGCACATATAGAAAAATTCTAACATGATATGCTAGTTGTTATTCGGTATTTATATGTCAAGATCTGAGTCTAAACCCTATGTAACATCTCGCAACTAAAAATAACTATAAAAGAGTTTAAAATATGAAAATAGTTATTTTTGAAAAGAACAAAAAAATCTGGAAATATTAAGTTAGTTAAAAAGTGAGTTTTTAGTTAACTTCAAATGACCATAACTCCTAGTTCAGGATGATTTAGGTGTAGTTCTAGTTATGGTTTGAAATCCCTTAGAATAATCTTTCCAATGCCGCCGACTTTGCGCAATTTCGACATCGTATGAGTGAGATATGTTTTTCGAAATTTGGGTTGTTGGATTAAGGAAAGTTCAATCAGGATTGGGAAGGGCAAAGTTGTCGTTTCCTTACCTAATAAAATGAATTAATTTTAGGAATTAACTGGGGCAAAGTAAGACTTCATTCAATTTAGAAAGATTTAGAATTCACGCTAGGTCTTGGAGAAAAGAGAAAAGAGGATAAAACCAAGAATTTGCCTCGAACATTCAAGCCTTGCGTGTGGAATTCGTCGGGTGTAATCCCTAAATGTGAGATCACATAGTGTTGGGTTAGTTCACCCACACACCAATCTTGTTTAATTCAGGAATCTAAGCTATTTGAATGCTAAGAAATTGAGTTCTTGACGAACATTGTTGAAGTTTTCATTGAAGTTCTGATAGTTCTATTGTTGAAGTTATGATTCATGTTTCTCGGTGTGATTTCAGGTTGAATATATTGGGTATTTAGGGTATTAATGATCCTAATTTTTTGTGAATGAACCATGGAAGTTTAAAGGGTTTAGAGATGAAAAACAAAGGAGAAAAGTCGAGAATACCTGGGTGAAGGGGTTTGGACGCCGCGCGTATCAGAGCCCCAAAGGATAGACCCTGTCCGTAGGGATTTGGGTCACCGCGCCAGCCAAAGTACCCCAGCCTGATCTCTGTAAGATGAGGCAAAGCATCTATTTGAATGCTAGGAAATAGAGTTCTTGAAGAACATTGTTGAAGTTTTCATTGAATTCTTGATAGTTGTGTTGTTGAAGTTATGATTCATATTTCTGGGTGTGATTTCAGGTTGAATATATTGGGTATTTAGGGTATTAATGATCCTAATTGTTAGGGGAAAGAACCATGGATGTTTAAAGGGTTTAGAGATGAAAAACGAAGGAGAAAAGTCGAGAATACCTGGGGGCACGGGTTTGGGCGCCGCACCTATCAAAGCCCCAAAGGATAGACTCTGTCCGTAAGGCTTTGGGTCACCGCTCCAGCCAAAGCACCCCAGCCTGATTTCTGTAAGATGAGGGCTGGTGCCCTGCGCCTCTCAGAGTGCTAGGGGCACCAGTGCTCCCCATTCTTCCGCCACCTTTTCGTACTAGTCCTAAGTGATGTGTCTATAATTCCTAGTTGATTCTAACATTCTAAGGTACATCTAAACATCATGAAATCTTCCATAAACATGAGATCATGAACCTTGAATACATAATTCAATTCAAGGAAAGTTAAGATCAAAGTCAAAGAAGTTAAAAGTCAAATCTAAAAGTTAAGAAACAAGTCATAGCAAAATTCTTAGAAGTTTTCACGAGTCTTTAGAAATGTTTTAACTTTATTTTAAAACTCAAGTTTCAAGCTAAGTTAATATGTAAGAGTTGAGTTCATTTCTCAAAAGTTATAAGGGAACTAAGTATTCCCTAAGAGTTTATAAATGTTTTCACATTTAAGATAAGAGGAAACTAAGATTTCCCAAAAGAGTTTTGAGCAAGAAAAGGGAACATTGATTCGAAAAGATCTTTTAAAACTAAGAGTTGAGAAATTATCTCAACCCAAAAAAAGAAGTTGTTTTAAAACACATGAGCTAAGTATATTTTTGGGAGTAGTATTGAGCACCGATATGGGGATGCGAGTTCATAATAACTCAAGTCTCCATAAACCATGTCTCCATCATGGGTATTGATAGATCATGCTTTTTAGATGATCACATAAGTTAAGTTAGTGGATCCACTATGTTAAGTGTGGGTAAGACGTTGTATCACCACTTAGGCTCATATTGGTGTTTGTCACGTAGAGTATCTCCCACCAAAACTATATTACTAATTATAAAAGTAAAGTTGAGTTGGTTATTGNTATATATATATATATATATTGCATGTGGCTTATTGCTTTATGTTGAGTTATGTTATTCATGAGTTAAGCAGAGCCAAGGAAAGTGTTCCTTCTTACTCCTTTCAAGCTTAAGTCGTTCTAGCATTCCAACTAGCATACTCGTACATTCAATGTACTGATATTAGTTGGCCTGCATCATCTTATGATGCACACGCAGGTAACTAGGATCCGCATGGGCGTATCGTTGATCGAGTGAGCAGCTCAAAGTCTGTTGGTGAGTCTCCCTTTATTCTTGAGGATATATTTATGACTCATTTATTGTTTTAGTTTTTAGTTGTTAAGATGATTTAGGGGTTATGTCCCAACATCCCTTTTCGTTTAGAGGCTTCACAAACAGATAGTATTAGTTTCTTTAGTCTTTTCATTTAATTTGTAAACGATTAAGACTTGAATTTCCATTTTGGCTAAGTATTACTTTTAAGTTATTTCTTGAGTTATCTCTTGTGTGTAGGCCTTCTGCTAAGTAAGTAAGCTAAATCAAGGGTCTACTCGAGGCCAATAATAGTCTTCTAGTGCCATCCACGTCCAGGCTGTAGGCTTAGGGCATGACACCCTAGACGTGCTCTGCAGTCATAACCATTATTGGTTCTAAGAGAACTCTTGATATGACCTGCTAATTACCGAATAATATTACACTATGGGCAAGTTTTTAAAAGATGAGCAAGGAATAGATTTAGAAACCAAACTCAACAACTATATTTAAAAATCCGAAATTTGTATAATATGCATATTTTGTAAAATAGTGGTGAAAGGTATGACTTAATTGACTCTTCTATGAAGATGCTAACATACTGGAGATAGGTTATCAAGATAAGACCTAGCAGGCTACCTGAATACTCTGCTAATAACATATACTAACTACTCAAAGTCAAGATAAATCGGAGACCTCCAAAAGTAACGAGGTCTCGCCAAAGCTATATAGAGGTGATCCTAATGATATGGTTGTTATCGATCTTGAATATATAAATTTGCATCATTAAAAAATGCAACATCAAATGACATCAGTACATGAACTGTATGATATGTAAAATATTTGAATGAAACAAGTATCTAAAATTAAACATACTCAACTGAATCAGTAAATCCGAGGTTAGACTGAAACAAAGTCATCTGAGTTGTAAAATTTGCATGTGTGCTTTATCAATAAATATTTTTAACTGGTTATGCCATATAGAAATCACTAAAAATTAATATAGCTTTACTTTTCTTGGGGAGTTTCTTATGATCGACATAAACCATGTCAGCTCATGATGTATAACATAAAATCTTAGTTGGGAGGGTTGGTTATACTGAACCGGGATATAGAACTTATATGTTTGATGTGGATCCACTATCGATCCTCTTGTACTAAAGGAGATGACCATCTAGTGGTGTACTGAAAAATTCTATGGTGCACGTAATTATGATACTTGAATTTTCTGAACTCCATCCTCTTGCTACTATATAATCCTCCAAAAACTAGTTGTATATACTAAAACACTCAAAAATCGATAATTTTTTTGTCTTTTTAAATCACATATAAGACTTTAAATAGTTCTTTATAACTTCATTGAATTTTCTATAAAATCATTGGATAAGGCATAAGTACCCCTCCCCCTAAAACTATGACTGAAATATCATAAAACATCTTAACTAAACTAAGGTTCTTATTACGTCCCCCCTCCCTGTCACATCCCGAAACCACACACTAGAAGTTAGGGGCAATCTCATATTGCAACTGGCCTACTTGACCTCTCGGAGGTCTCGTACCTCTCGTACAAGCCCTTACATATCGTCATTGCATATACATAGTGAAAAGTAGTGCGGAATTAAAACTTTTCATAAAACATAGCATAGTCTTTAAAGATCTCTTTCATATAAAGTCATAGGAAATACTAAAGTCTCACTCTCATCATCTTAAGACACAAGAATACTTGGGACACGACTCATACAAATATGAATATAAAAATACTTAGTCTATTACAAAACATCAAATAGAAAACATAAAAGACATATATGCCCTCGAATCAAATGAGGACATACTTCAACTTCTCTTGAACGATTCTATGGTCCAAGTCTTCACTTCGTGAAAGCTCCTCACCTACCAACAACTATAGAGATATATAAAAGCATGGATTAGTACAACCACATGTACTAAGTATGGCATAATGCATTAAAATCATGAAAAACGGACATTTAATTGAAATATGCATCTTTTCATTTAAAAGATCATATTATATTCATAAGAACAACATTTAGCAACTTAGAAAAACATAAGAAAACATTTAAACCAAATATCATAGTTTTAGAGGTCACTTTACAGTAACCTCATTCACTGTTACAATGAAGTCCCTTCACTGTACAGTGAAGTTGATTATCTTCACCTTAGACATCTCTTAGTATGTAATCATCCCACTTAAAGCTATTCTAAGACTCACTTAAGAAACACAAAGAGAGAATGCCCATACACCCTCTATAGTCATGCCTAAATGATCCTCAAGACTATTTATAATGAGTCACATAAACACTTACAAGACATCAAAACATCAACACATAGATAATATGACATTCTCCTTCCAAAGGCTATCAAAAGACCTACTTAAGTAAATCAAGAAGATAATGTCCATGCTTGACCTCTTCACGATTACCTAAGTAATCCTTAAGAGTAATTAAGGCTTATATCATGTCCACATAATCAATCAACTTCCCTAACTAGATTCGTTCTCAAGACTTCCAAAGATAAGATATGAAGAGATCATCCCTTATGCCCTCTTCACACTTTAGCTAAGGAATCCTTCAGTCACATTAGATTAGGAACTCATTCATTTACATGCTTCATAACATAAGTCATTAGTTCATTATTTCATTAAGAGACTCATGCAATCACATAAAGGACATTCAAGAGATGGTCTTAAACAAGACCTAGGGACTCTAACTAACACCTTCAAAGCCTATTGTGCAATGTCTAGATAGCGTCACATACCAACACCTAAAATTCATAGAACTTCTCTAATGCTAGTAAGTATCCCACACGATGAGAATAGTCAATAACCGACATAGAACATGATAGAAAGACATGGAATCCGTAGTTCTATCCTACTCCGATGAGGTTGTTCTACTTACAATGATAGAACTTAGACACATCCCATGTGGGCACATGGTTAAGGAATACAAAGGGAATGTTTTGTATTCTAGTGTCATTCTTTGACTAAAACTACTTCCTTACCATAGTCACTTGGTGCTAGCCTTTGTTCTCATAGATTAACTCACATTAAGGTTCATATAAAGGGGTTCCATATCAAGTTCATAACCCAATTACATTTACCCTACCAAAGAGGTCCTTTAGGGTTACCTTACAATGGCGACAAGAAGCTCATGATGACTTTCCTAAGGTTTGATATGATGTTGTTCCAGACAATCAACCTTAAGTCCATCATTTCTTTACTTGAAGGATACCATTGCGGCTTTTTACTTCAACATTCATAACCTTACCACTAGGTTAAAGTTTTACATAATAGACTCTCTTAACATCATTTAAGGTCTCATATAATTCATACATACAATACTAAGAGATGACATCCTAAGTAAACACATCACATATTCATCATCATATATACATCAAGTAAGGGACACAAGTGAACCAACACAAAACACCACATACTTCACCTTAACACACATTACATGTCATTCTAGAAGCACATAGGAGTAAATATTATCATTATTAAGTCATTCTATCCACTATCATACCATCATCAATATGACCAACATAGATTCATATAGTCAATTAGGAATAACCAAGACTCAACCCTAAGACTATACACACAAGGTCAAAGTCATAGTCTAACATGATCATCTAAATAACATTAATAGAAGAACACATATATGACTACACATGTAGATTAAATAATCATGATTCACATAATCAACTACAAAAATAGCCACATTAATTCAAGCAGTTGCCGACAAGGCCATGATCATCATAATATATAAAATAACGTCGACAAGGCCATATCAATTGCAAGTAAAATACATAACACTGCCACCATAACTGGAACATACTAATCACAATATATTTGAAGTCTAATTAACATCAAAATAAAGGAAATAGGTCAGTCTACCACCACTCCATCTTCAATACCTCAATTCAATGTTAAATCATCCAATTCAATAACATAAGACCCTTACCAATGACCATGAACATCAATTAAACATAAACTATAATAATCAATGAAACTAGATCAATTAAATGTAAATTCATCAATGTAATAAAACTTAGATATTAATTGAATTCAATTATTACATCATTTGATAGCCCACATAAATATACACTATAATTCACCAACATTAGGTCAATATCAAGTAACCCATAACTTAGTCAAAACTAAGGTTCATCCAATTAATGGGTTCATAGGTAATTTAGGTTGAAATAATCAACACAATAACAATTTAATCCATAATAAACTTTTAAAAATAATTGATGCAAGAACCCATGGTACAATCATGAAATTGGACAATTCAACTTCGAAAACATTAGAAAACATCTTTAGAGTTGGGCTCCTTGATGAAGAGACTTTTAAGGATTAAAATACATACCTTTATGAATTTAATTCTTAAATTTGATGAAGAATCTCCACTCAATTCGTCACATTAAGCTCTTTCTTGACTTTGGACTTCAATGGAGTCTTAGGGAATTTCTAAGGGATTTTGGGGTTTTGATTTAGAAAAATGAAGTCTTCAATGTGTTAAAGACTTATATACACACTTAAAATACCCAAAATACCCCTTAGGAACCACAAACCCTCTATTTGGAAGTGGTATGAAATTACAAGTTCACCCCTCAACTTAGAGTGAACCTGCACGTAAGACAGTGCCCATCGACGGTTGGGCAGTGACGGATCATTTGTCCACAAACGGACCATCCTATCCTTCTGTTGGATGGTTCAGAAACTCAAAACCGATCTCCTCCCTCCCAATACTAAGTCCCAATCGATGATACCCTACCAACGGGGCGACGATTGACCCACTGGGCGTCGACTGCCTCCGTGGTTTGGGCTGTCTTGGGCAGCCTTTGCACCTATTTTGGATCCTTCCTCAAGGACCCTTCGTTGGTCCTTGGGAATTTTTGCCAGATGTTTCCAACTTAAAAATGATCGTATACGAGTTTAACTCCTCTCACTTGAATTTTATACAAAACAAACACGTAAAACTCGATAAAACATGCTTAGACACACAAGGTCGTTTCAAGGCAAACCTTTCGAATGTCATGGACGTTCTTGGACGTTTGACCTCCAAACTCCACGAAACTTGACACGATGATTATATATGCTATAATAACTCATTTAAAGACCTTAAAACATCATGAATCACACATATACACATAGAACCACATATGAGGAACATAGGTGACTTAGTCGTCGAACGTCTTGGTCGTCCCTGGACATTTGACTTTGAATGCGCCTAAACTCTTAGATCTAGTTAACCTATGTCATTTTTGAGGTGTTACACTCCTGAACTAATTTCTTTAAAAATTTTGTACACCTTTTGGGTTATATGGCATACTTCATAACTTCTAGTAGTTGAAGCACATGTGGAAGATGTTTGGATGCGAGTTTCTCTCGGCTTACATCTATATATATATATATATAGAATGGTTTGGAGAGAATTTCATAATGTCATTCTCTCCTTTCTAAAGTTGTGCAACCCCTCCCCCCCTCCCCCCAGAACAAAGCCCACCCTTCTTTTCCTCCCTTAAATTAAGGACCCTCGCTTCGCTTCATATTCATTTGTGGGTCCGGATCTAATATTTTTTTGATTTCAAGAATCAACCAACGGAAAAATCCATAGCACATGTGACCCCTCTCGCCAAATAAATGAATGGGATGAATCAAATCAATAAGTTTTTGATTGATTCAGGGTGTAGGGAATTTAAATTTAGACAAGGAAAGGGGGATTAGTTTTCCTAAAAATCATTCATCTTATTCAGATTTAGCTATACTAATGGAAGAGGAAAAGTTTTCAGATAAAGACAAAAAGATGTACTTTAAACCCCCAAAATGAGTTAGGGTGTCTAGATCCTACCATGTTCGTCATAAGGGTCTAAGGTCTTAAACTGGATTATAATATGGTTTGAGGCAGTGTGTAAAGTTTAAGGTTATTTGGAAGTCAAACGTCAAGGGACGACCAAGATGTTCGATAACTAGTCATCTATGTGTCTCATGTGTCTATACGTGCTTATATTTGTATGTCATGAGCTTGTGAAGCCTTAAAATGAGTTATAATGATATTTATAGGCAATATATGGAGTTTCATGAAGTTTTTAGGTCAAACGTCCTAGAACGTCTAGGACGTTCAAAAGTTAGCCCTTGAGACGTTCAAGTATGTCTTTCTAGGGCCTAGCATGTTTGGACGTGTTTTATGTGTGCATTTTGGGCGAAAATTGCATGGAAGGTCTTTGAATTGACAATGTGCATATTTATGTTGGAAACGTTTGGTTACGACTTCTCAAGGGCCCCGCAAAAGGGCCCACAAGAAGGACCCAAGGGCTGTCAAGACACTGCTTTGGTAGTATCGATTGACGAGCTCAAAATACGTCCCGTTGGTGGACTGACGCCCTGTTAATGAGGAGGCGTCGATGGGAACTTATCCTGGAGAATTTTTGACCACATGACAGCCTCAGAACCAATCGACGAAGGGCACAGAATGGCCCGTCGATGGACCAATGCCCCGTCGTTGGGTCCGTCGATGCAGGTTGGTGCATCACTGCCTAGCGACTGCTCATTAAAAGGGTGAATGGGAAATTCACCCCACGTCCTAACCTGACCCTACTTGATTTATTTAACTATTTTTGAGTGTATATAAGTGATCAAAACCGTGATCAACCCATTCTCAATCAAACTCACGTCAAATAAACTTTCCCTCCAAAACTAATTCGCCCTAGAAACCTCCATTGAAGGTGAAGCTCAAGAACAGCTTGGAGCTTGGATTCCTATGTATTATTCATCAATTTTTAGAGGTTTTCAACTAGACAAAGGTATTTTGATCCTTCATCTCTAATAACCTTTCACTTGGAGAGTTATCTCAAACTTTTCAAAGAAGTTTCATGATCAGATCTCCTCTTCTTCAATCTAGCCATGGGTTCTTTCTAAAAACGTTTTCAATGTCTTAATCATGATGAATTGATGATAATGTGATGATTTGAACGTGAAAAACAATCCAATTGCATTATGAACCCATGCCCCTTTTAAAAAATCGATCTATCCCTAGCATGGGCATTGTGATCATGGCCTATTAATTGTTGAATTGTGATTCTCTTACGTTGAATTGTTTATATCCACTGTTTTTTACGTGTATTGATGATGAAGTATTCATGTGGATCAATGTATGAAGATTTAAGAATGCTTAGCCTAGCTATCAATGTGATCGCTGTAACATTGGTCCTTAATTGTATAGAAGTGGAATTCAATTATGTTGAGAGTCTTGTAGCTAATGTTATAGGTTAATATCATGATTGTATTGTAATTATAAGTCTTGTATGATCAAAGTAAATAAGGCTTGGTTTAAATTGATCTAGGTTTTTCTAGTCTATCAAGTAGTAATTTTTTATCTTGACGTTGGGATGGTTGTTATATGACTCGATCAAGGTTAATGTACTTAGCTAATGACTATATGTATAATGTAATTATAATTAGGTATAATTGATCTTCTATGAATAGATAACAACTTAATTTGTAAGGATTGATTTACATTCTTCTAGCCTGTAAAGTGAATGTTGTAATGTATATGACATGATCTAAATGTTAGGGTAGATAAAGCATGATTTTTTCTGAGTAATGATATCTTTAGCTACTGCCTTACATGTATATTATTTATAAATTGTTATTGATGATTAATGCAAGTGAATTGGGTTAAAGATCGTTGTTCTTTTACTTTCTAGTATATATGTGATGTATTGTATTAGATTGTAATATGATCTTGTATGGACTTGTACATGGTTTATTTTATGATTATGGTATTTTAGATACTGCCCCATACTTGATGTATTGATTCAAGATCAGTAATGGTCAATGATGACCAAAGGCTAAAGGATTCTTAAGAATTGCCCTACTCCTCTACTTCTCTACTTCTCTATAGTAATGTTGATGGATCCTTGTATGTCATTGTGTGGTATAGTCCACTTATGATGGAGGTTTTTACTTTATTGTCATTATATATGTGTTGACCATGGCCTTGAAGGCAAATTGATGAATATAGGAAAGAGTGGTTGCAATGATCACCTTATGTGTAACTTGTGCCTAGTCTTTTACTTTAGTTGTGAATCTAGGATATGTTACTATTGCTATGACCATGTAAATAATTATATTAAGATCATGTGTACATGCTGCCATTAATGAAGTCTCAAGGATTGATGACCCCTACCCATGTACCCCTATTTGAAGGTGTGAATAGCTAGTGTTAGGAGTCCTAAAGTGTAATATGAAGTTCGCTTGCCTCCTATGATAAATTGTGTTGTGTGGTCTATGCTTGAAAGTGTAATATGGTATAAGAGCTGGATGCCTCAATGTGTTGTTTATAGACATTATGTAATCATATTGACCAATGTACACACACCCTCACTCTACATGCATGCTTGCCAGTAGTATAGGTCATGGTGTCTAAATGAAAGGTAGTTCTCATATTCACTACTGTCTGCTACTATACATGTTAATATTATCTCTATGAAAGCATGATATTTGTTCCTTAACTAGGATAACTTGATAGGTGTACTAGTATGGGCAAGGGTATGGGACCTTGCCTATGCATTGCGCATGTGTGCCTTGATAGGTTAGTTCCTAGTTTTGGTTTCTATGTGCATGAATATAAATGTATGGTCATGTGTTGTATTAATGTGTTTATGTGAAAGGAGTACTCACATATAGGTACACACACACACACATGAATGATGATATAGTCAATAGAGGGGCATTGAAAGGTGTGCTCAAGTGTATTCTAAACTAGATAGTGCTAATGATATATGCTATGCCCATTTGAAAGGGTTTCTCACATGATTTAGGTTGATGAAATCTCATCTATGACCTATGATCTAAGCATATAGGGAGTCAATCTCCTAAAGCCTAATTTTATAATGTAATGTTAGTGAAGGCTTTTAATAAAGGGAACTTAGCTTAGCACCGAGTGAACTTGAATATGAGTGGTGTCCCTTCCCAATGTGGGAAGGAACGTCTACCATAAATCTCATGAGGTGTATAACCACAATGCCTCAATAGGCATAAATAGGGTTTCCATAATTGAATAACCATAATGCCCCATCTTGGCATAAAGAGGGTTTTCACATGTACCTCCAAGTTCCATAACTATGCTTTCCACATAGGATCTAGTAAGTGAATTCACTTAGTATGCTAGCATGTTTTAATGTTATACCTTGGCTAGGTAAGAACACCTTCCATTGGTGTGAGGCTCTACAACACCAAATTCCATGTTTAGCACCCATGGTCTTAGTGTCGGTTAAGGATATAGTTATCTAAAGTAAAATGGACAATGGAAGTAAATGACTAAGACCCTAACTAGGATGACCTAAGGGAGGTTACATAGGATAGGTGGAAGTAATGAACCCACCTAGACATTGCACAAGTGTCACCTTAGGGACTTCTAGGAAGGTGATCTAAGGTGTATGATTATGGTTATGTCTTTATGCATGGCATGGTAGTATTGGTCTACTTGTTATGAAGATGTGTATGGTATGAGTAAATATGATGTGAACTTGTACCTACAAGATGTGTATAGTATGAGTAAATATGATGTGAACTTGTACCTACATGCATAATGTTGGTCGTGATGACTATATGATGAAGGTCTTGCCTAGCTTGGATGAAGTTTCCTTTACTTGTTATGATGATGTATGAAGTGTTAACGTTTGTGGTCTCATGAAGGGTTAACTAAGTATGTATGAGGTTATGGGGATTCACATGTACATTGAACTAGTAGACTAATATTGAGGTCGTGAGTAAGATCTTAATATGATTTATGTAAAGTGAAGTGAATGTATGTGCAAATGGATGTAACTTACTATAAAGCCAATGAAGTTTTGACTTAAATGTGCGTATGATATATTATTCTTATATGATGATGTGTGTTGGCTTATGTAGGTTGAGTGTATGCTTTCTTTGTGACCTTAAGGTGATGCATCGCAACAGTATCACTAGAGGGTTACTTGGGAGGTTGATAAGGAAAAGAAAAGATGAGATCAATGTAAAGTGACCCCAAATGTGACTTAAATTATGTATATGATTTTATATTATTTTTGACTTTTGAATATGTCTAGATGAAGTATGTGAATGATATAAATGCAATTGTATAAAGGTTTTATGAAGATTTACTCAAAAAGGCATGAAATATAATTTTCAAGAAAATGTCTCTTTTAAATGTATTTTTTTGCATGGTTTTCATACTTAGTGCATTCTTGTACTAACTCCATTCTTCTCTACTTTTTACACAAGTATATGTTATGGATGCTTAAAGGATGTCCTAAATGGTGAAGAGCTTGATAGATGATTCCCAAGCTCAAGGAAAGAAATCCTTAAGTCCAAGGATTCCTAATGTCATGTCTTTATTGTAAAGTTTTTAAATATTGCACTTATGTCTTATGTTTTAAGGGTCGTGTCCCTAATGAACTCTTATGTTGTTGAGTCTAAGATTGCAAAGAGACTTAGAGTCTAAGTATGTAATATGATATTTTGAGTATATATGATGTGGATTTTCTAGCATATGATGTGCTATGAAAAGTTCTAAATTTTCCGCTAAATTTACTATGACAATGCGATGAATGACTATGGGCTCGTATAAGACCTCGGAGAGGTCAAGTACGCCATGTTACTTCTAGGGGGTGCTCCTCGAATGTGACATATAATCCCTCCATTTCATAAAGAATGACATCATTTCCTTCTTAGTCTGTTTAAAAAGAATGACCACTTTCTTTTTTTGGTAAAAACTTTCCACATGACTTGTTTAAAGCCACAAGATTAAAGGGTAATTTTGTACATTTGACATAACTTTAATGTAGGACCACATGATCAAAAGTCTTCTTTATTTTCTTAATCTCCGTTCAAGTTAAACTAGATCATTATTTGTGAAACGGAGGGAGTACAAAATTACAAAAAAGAAGGTTTGGGGGAGGTGGTATTAGGACCTTAGTTTAGTTAAGGTTTGTTATTGGAATTTCTCTCATATACTAGTGAAATACTTCTTCCTTATCCCTAAGATCACTATTCTTTCTCAAATCTGAAATAAACTTTAATTTCTTAAAAATTGACTATGGTTAATGTGTGTCTGTGGAATTTCGGTCATAGACTAGTGGAGTACTTGTGTCGTATTCCTAAAATCACCATGCTTTCTCAAAGCTGAAATCTACTTTGTTTAAAAACTGACTATGATTTCTTTATGAAAATATGTCTTTCATTTCTTTCTAAAATAATACACTTGAAGATAAATATACTTTCTTGAAATAGTGCACTCGAATTTAAATATATTTTCTTGCACTCTTTACTTAAAGGGAAAAGCCTCAAATATACCATCAAACTTTTAAAAAAAGTCTCATTTATGTCATCCATTAAAAGTTTGGCTCATTTATGTGATTGTTGTTGAAGAGAAGGTTCATCCATGCCATTTTTTACCTCCGATTTCGCAAAGTCATTTTTTTTACACACCAAACAAAGACTAACACTTTCTTGTTGGTGTTTTTAGATCAAATGTATTCTTTTTGCTTATTTTTCTTTAAAAACACCAAGAACACATGAAGAACATTCACAACTCCCAAATTGTCAACATCTTCAAATTCTTCACGAAACCCTCTCAGATTTCAGCTACATCATTAATTTATTATTTTTAAAAAAACTAAAATTCTAACATCATTTGCACTCATGAAATTCACCCATATTTAGTATTCCAAAAAACGAAATCAGTCCCAAATTTTCAAAATTTTCTTTGATTCTTATTTTTGTAGTTTTTTTACATTGCATCTCTGTTAACTAGTTTTTTTTTGAGTTTATGTTCAAAATTTTAAATGATTTGAAGTTGTGGAGAATCTACCATTAAATGATGTTGAAGTTTTGTAACTTTGAAAAAATTTCAATTGGGTCTTGTTGAGTTAGGTTGAATTCGAGCTCAGAAGAAATTCAATTTTGGTATCTAGCTCGGAGCGAAACTACTCTTGAAATTTGAGGCAATTCGTGATGAATTGAATAAGTTTGAAATTTGGGAATTGTTAATTAATGTTCTTATGTATTCTTAGGGATGTAGAAGCAAAAAGTATACATTTGATCCAAAAACACCAATAGAAATGTGTTAAACCTTGTTGGGTGTGTAAAAAATGGTTTTGCAAAACCGGAATTAAAAAAATGGCATGGATGAACCTTTTCTTTAACAGCAACGGCATAAATAAGTCAAACATTTATCGGATGACATAAAAGAGACTTTTCTAAAAGTTTGATTATATATTTGTGCCTTTTTTCTTCTTTAAATAATGTACTTGAATCTATATATATTTTCTTGAAATACTTCTTTAAAACTTGTAATATATATTTTACTCATGAAAATAATGCATATGAAATAGTACAACAATCATAAATATTATTATAAGTAGGAAGTTTCAAAAGTGAAAAGTTAGATTACAATTTTACCCCTACACTAAATCTAATATTTAATTAATTAAATAATAAATAGTAAAATTTAAATTAACTAAGTCTAAATACACGTTCTAGGGTGAGTTGATAATCAAACATCTAATTAATTTAATATTAAAATAGTAACATTAAAATTACCTCAAGGGTTTATCGTAAAAATTTAAAAGTTTGGAGACTTAATTATACATTTTAGGGAGATTACATAAGAAGTTTAACAACCTTGTTTCTAGGTTTACTTGCATTTGTATATGATAATTTAATGTTTGAAATGTGAATAGATATATTTTAGATAACATCATAATAAAGATTGTAGATATATGTATAGCCTATAATTATTACTGGTATATAAAAAGAGTGACCCTCCATTTACCCGATTAATGCCATTGAATTTATTTATTTGATTTATTATTACTAAGGTATTAAAAGTGTATTTTTATTTATAAACTAGTTTATAGTAAATTAATGAGATGATTTATAATTGCCTTATTTATTACTAATTACATTGATTTACATTTTTCATCTTCTTAATTATCCATTTAAACTAAACTAGATTCCACCTTCAAAGCAGTACTTATTAGTGGCAATGTTAATTCTCTTACTTAGTCTAATAATGATTTATATTTTTCCTCTTCCCATCTATCTATATATTAAAAGACTATTATTTAGAACTGAAAAAACATTGAAGTTAAGTGTGTTAATTCAAACATTTTACCTATTATTATGAGCTTTTGACTATTATTATGAGCATTTGGAATAGATGTATGTATGAAATTCAGTGTGTTATTTATTTATTTATCACTTTTATATTTTGGATGTATTTGCTTTTTAATCTTGTAAAATTTTGAAAGAACTTTATCTTCATGTATTCTTTGATTAGTCTTTTAATTCTAGAACTTTACTTAAATAATATAAATATTTCACACTCCGTTTCTCATTAAAATAAAATAGGCAATTTTGTAAATAAGCGTGCATGATTTTTGATATCCATTTATGATATAAGAGTTACCAATGAGATTTAGATGATAAAAAAGACGCACACACAGAGTTAAAGAGACTATATTGTCTTATTAATTTAACATACTTCTTGTTTGATGCCAAATGCTCAATTCATTTTTATTTATTTTATTTAATACAATGGAATATAATTAGTAGAATTAATATTGTTGATTTAAGCATTTTCTATTTGATAACACAATTTTAAATTATATAACAATAGCTAGGGATAAACGTGCAACGCACATTGTCAGAAAGTAGTATCTACAAATAACTTTAGCTAAAAAGGGCATATGTTGTAGACTAAATAGAAGCCATCATTCAAGAATCATCAATGAATGTGAAATAAAATAATTTCAACAATAGAATTCGACATCACGAAGTGTGGATTAGAAAACAACAAGAATTTATGGACTTTGGGGTAAAAAATCTAACTCTGGCCTTACTTAATGAAATTGTAGATGTAGGACGTGAGAAAGAAATAAGTTCCTTACTACGATAACCTTGCATACCTTTGAATCTCTCCAATTCAAAAACTAAGATTAAAGAAGAATTTCAAAAGTTTATTCTTGAACCTTTAGATGAGTTATCTTCTAACCCCTAGGTTTTGATGGTAGATTCTTGCTTAGAATACAAAGTCATATGTTAGAATTACTAGAGAATTGTGAGAGCATGCTAAATTTGATTTAGAAGGAATATATCCTGATGGAATTTCCCCAAAATCGAATGCCGAACTTGAGAATCGAGTTCTTGATTTCACATGCTAGAGCTAGGAAGAGGATTTGATGTAAGAATTTTGTGGAACTTCTAAAATTTGTGTTACAAGATTATGGATAATACTTACCAAGACTTGGTAGAGTTCAAGAGAAATCTCAGCGAATGTAGGGTTGACCGAGGTGTGAAAAGATACTTAAAATATAGTTTTTATAAAATCTAGAAAAAGTATATACAACTGACATAAAGTGATATACAGGTCATATACAGTGATATATGGATCACACATTTATACTAAGACTCGTGATCTGACTTGGGGTTGCTTGGGTGGATTTTAAACTATCTGAAGTTTCCCGTGGATCATAGTACGGGTCGTACAACTGAAATTTTCATACTAGAGCATCTCTGGTAAAACGATCATAATATTTTAATCCATACTCACATTTACAAGTGATTAGTGGAGTTAGAAATAATACACAAATATCTTTAATTTGATGGTAATAAGACACATAATTTTCATATTCTAAGAGATATGCTCGTTTGAGGCTGACCCTTGCATGATCTTGTACAAAACTTAATCGG
This sequence comes from Solanum pennellii, assembly GCF_001406875.1. Lineage (NCBI taxonomy): Eukaryota > Viridiplantae > Streptophyta > Magnoliopsida > Solanales > Solanaceae > Solanum > Solanum pennellii. Next base: position 37,470,631 of record NC_028646.1, read on the forward strand.
TAGTTATCGTCGTCATCATCATCATCATGATCCTCTTTGTCACCCGAACCTGCTGCAGCCCCGGCTTCCTTGGTTTTTAGATTTTTTTAGTGCTCTTGCAATTGAAATAATTTCAAATGGAAGCCCCTTGCATTCTATGGAAACCTCTTTAGCTATGTCAAGTAGAGATGGATAATCGATAAAATTACCGACTTTCTGCCTGAAAAAGATCCATGCTTTCACTTCAGATAACATTCCAACTTCCAATGTCTTCTGAGCTCCCATTTCTTCACAAACAGATCGTAAACGTGTTGTGAATGTCACTTTGGACTGGTGTTTGTGGTTTTGTCCACTTGGAATTCCAAGTCTCTTTAGATCAAGAACCTTCCGAACATCATCAAAGATTATAAGGATGGGGTTGTTCGGATCCATTAACCTTGTACGGAGCTGATCTTCACGACTGCACAAATTATTCCCTGCTAATGTCTGCCCGATTTCTCTTGCAATCTCACCCTGAATTCTTTTTTGAGTCTGGTTGTTGACTGAAAATTACCATGAAAAAATCATCGAACAACCTTCTTATTTCGCCTTTTGTTTAATTTTCTCAGCTAGTGTTGTCTTGATTTTCTTAGCTCTCCTGCTACACAAGTAACGTGACTTCAAGTTTTGACAATAATCATGTCTTTCAACCTCAATTCTAATATCGTTGCACTAAAGCTGCCACATCTGCAGTAGTGGTATAAATACTAGTTAACCAAGCACTACCATTTGGTGAAATGTCTTTTAAGTTTCTCCGCTCATTTTCTGCTCTTTGCTGCACCTCACATCTGATATTTTTTATCCAAGCATCGTATGTTGCTTTTGTAGTAAAATTTATACCCAAATACTCACGCAACTGGCTGCATCAAAGTAATCTGTGACTTTTTTCACAAGCATAAATAGTTTAGTAATAAGACTTTTACCAACTCTGAAGTCTAAACTCTGCTATTGTTTTTTTATGCTTTGTAATTCAATCTTTTGGACTGGTTTTCTTAGTTAAATGGAAGTAAAGGTGTGAAAAATGATGGAAATGGAGAATTTGGAGTGAAAATGAAATATTAGAGAGTGAAAATGTAGAATTTGATATGAAGATTAAAAAGTAACAATGTGAGAGAATTTGGTATGAAAACGAAAGATTATATGGTGGATCAGGAATGAAGAAATTGGTATGAAAATCAAAGAGTAGCAATGTTGGAGAATTTGATATGAAAACTAATCTAATTAAGTGAGGTACTTGAGAGTTTGATTGTGTTATTCCTTTTATCTCCTATATTCATATTAGCAAACCAGAAAAATAATAAAAGATGAAAGAAAAAACACAAAAAACTATCCGAGTCTACAGAATCCACTATGTCTCCTAAAGAAATTTAATCCCCTCAAGTACACAAGGTTGCAGATTAATTCCTCCCAAGATAAAATGGATTAACTATTAAGGAAGTAGCGGTACCTCAAACTCCAATAATTTCAATGAACTCAAAATGACAACAACGAATCACACACAGAGACACGATCGATCGATTTTATTTTGTAAGAAATGTATGCATAAGAAGGGAATGATTCGATGCTCAAAATGAGAGACAACTCATTATTTATACCCAACAAAGGGTAAATGTCAAAACTCGCAGGAAAGAAGACGACCTTCCGGAAAGGTCACAACACTTTGGAAAAGGCGCAACGTTTCAAACGGTCACAACCCTTTAGAAAGGACACAACCTTTCATAAAGGTCACAACCCTCTAGCAAAGTAACAACCCTTTAGGAGAGTCACAACCCTTCATTTCTTTTTCACACCTTTAAAACCCAACAATCCCCCACACGAATAGGGAATGACTATTTTTTTAAAAAAAATTATATATGCATGAAAAGTTGTGTGATTCGTAAGTAAGGGTTAACCGCATATGGATAAGTAGGTTTCCTTTAAACATTTCGTAGTGAACATATATCAGATATACTCGGTCAATTGGTAGATTTGATATCTTTGAACTGTCGAGCTTGGGTGTCTACCTAGACAACATAAGTCACACAATCAACCCTTGAATTGTTTTTGATTCTCATTGTTTTGTTCATTTAAGCCATGAACACATCTCGGTTAATAAGTGCTTAGACAACTGGCCTTACCACATTCTCCTTGAAGCGGCTTACATTTCACACTTACATAGGTAATTTCTAAATGTGTTATTCCATAGATTCACCATTTGATAAACCATGTATCAAACTTAGAAACCATTAAAAAGTCATAATGACTTTATCCTTGTTACTGAACATTGTCTTTTCATGGACAATAAAAATAATATTTTGACAATGTTGAACCGTCATTAATGACTTTGTTTGATCTCCTTCAACCTAGATCTTGGGATCTCCAATCTTCTAGGTAGAGTTACCGCCACAATGACTTGTCCTCGGCCATAGTCCCATTCCCTTTGATAATCTATTAACTCCCTCTCTAGTTAGGCCTTTTATAAGTGGATCTGATACATTATTCTTTGACTTTGCATAATCAATTATGATAATTCTACTAGAGAGTACTTCTCTAACGATATTATGTCTACGTCATATATGAAGAGACCTTCCGTTATACATCATGCTCCATGCCCAATCTATGACAGATTAACTCTCACGGTGTATGCATACTGGAGCTAAAGGTTCGGGCCAAAAATCTTTCAATAAATTTCAGAGTTATTCAACTTCTTAGCCAGCCTTATTTTGAGTGATAAACTCAAATTTCATAGTAGAGCGAGTGATACATATCTGTTTGGAAAAGACTACTGCTCCACCAAGAGTAAGTACATATCCACTCATGGATTTTACTTCATTGGACCTGGTGATTTAATTTGTATCACTATATTCTTCCAATACTTTTGCATACTAGTTATAATTCAAAACAATAGTTTGTTAAGTATGTTTTAAATACTCAAAACAATTTTCATTGTCATTCAATGAGTTTGGTTGAGATTACTTGTGAATGGACTCAGTTTACTACTAGCATATGCTATATCTGATCGTGTACACTTCACTTCTCAATACTTAGGCATAATTCAATTGTGAGTCACTTTTGCCTTCTTTCTTTTAAAGTACAAAGCTCACATTTATTGGAGTCTTGACAATATTGAAATCCAAATACTTGAACTTGTCAAGTACCTTTTCAATCACATCAATAACTTCAATGTCTTCCATATCGAAGTTACTTTTTAGCATATGCTTGGTAGCATTTATGTTAGAAATGTCTCTTTTGATGATCAACATGTCATTAACATAAAAACAAACAATGACCTTGTGATTTGGATGTCTTTAATGTAAAATAATTTATCACATTGTTGAATTCATTTGCCAACATATTTTGGTCAAACTTCGCATGTCATTATTTTGATGCCTGTTTTTAGTCCACAAACTGACTTAACAAGTGTACAAACTTTCTTTTCATTACCAGGAATAAGAAAGCTCTCAGGTTATTCGATGTAAATTTCTTCCTCCAATTTTTTATTTTTAAGAAAAATTCATTTTGACGAATTTGAAGGTCATATACCGCAACTAGCGCAATCAACATCTTCATTGATGTATCCTAGTTAGTGATTATTATGTGTCAAAATAATCAAGGAATTTTTATTGTCTAAAGCTGATGACAACAAGTCTTGCTTTGTATTAGTCAATAGTTCCATCAACTTTCTTTTCCTTTTATAGATCCACTTTTCAACCCACAAGTTTATTTCGTAGAGCAAGATCAACCAACTCTCAAGTACGGTTGCTCAAAATTGAATCAATCTTATTATTGACAGTCTCTTTCCAAAATGATTACACATAGGGCATAACTACTTCGAATTTATGAGATTAATTTTCAAGAAGAAATATTTCAAAATCAAATTCGAAGGAAGTAATTTTTCCATTTACATTTACTACCCCTATGAATTTATTAAGTATATTTTCCTTTGGTTCATTCCAATGTTTCTAGACCCTTAACTTAACAATCCGACGGTTGGAACATATGAGTCATAACTAGACATTCTTTACTATTTGTGGTAAATTTGAACTTATAGTACATTCAACGTTTCCTTCAAAGTTTGATTTTTTCTGGCAACAATTTCATTAGATTGAGGTGAGAATGTGCAGTAATTTAATGGATGATTCCATTTCCAAATATATTTCTGCAAAAGAAAATTCTTATTCTTCACATCTACCACTTCTAATCATGAAAATATCCAATTGACATTCAACTTGAGTTTTATATTGCCTATATGTTTCTATTGTTTCATCCTTATCATTCAACAAAAAACATAACAATATCTAGTGCAATTGTTAATAAAATTTATGAAACACTTTTTTCTAATACGAGATGGTGTTGACTTCATATCACAAGTGTCAGTATAAATCAATTCAAAGGTATTCTAATTTATTTCAACAATAAATACTTGACATTGATTTATTGCACTAGGAGTTAGACAAAACTTCTAAGTTGATCAGTTTTTGCAAGGTTTTTTATTGACATGTCTCAATCATTAATGTCACAAAAAATGAGTCAAGCAAGTAAGGACAAATAAAAATACTATGTTTGAAAAGACCTTCTTTGAGGTAAATTTTTCCACAAATATTTTGTTCTTTACTTTTTATAATTTTCTCAATACAGACATTGTTTTACGGTCAACACCTTGTCATATGCCCTTTTCAGAAGGACATTTCCATAACATCAATTTCTTATTGAATTACTCATGATCATAGTCTTATTGGTCTAATAAGGGCAATATAACCCGAATATTTATTTTACAACACAAACATAAAAGGTCACTTTTCACCAATATTCGTGTCTATAAAAAATTATTTTAATAGACATATCTTTTCATGAAAAATCCCAATATTTTAACTGAAACTTTTTCATCAAAGAATACAATTCTTTTGAACAAGTAATATAATTTTGTGATTTTAAACTAGTCATATCATATACTAGTAAAGAGAGACTCAACAACCATAATATCAAATATACTCCAAGAATTTTGTGGGTCTATCATAATACAAGAATGTCATCAAATTTCATATCTTGTACATTCAAATTTAAATTAGATAGTAAATCTAATTTTGTCTTTATCATACGTAAACAACCCCGACATCTAAGTATATTTTCAAAAATATTTTTCAAATATTTGAAATTATTTTTCACATACTTTCATATTGTCTACCATCAAAATACACATTGGCAACACGAAGCCTTCTTTTGGAGATTTAATCAATAAAACACTCATTGCAGGCACAAAAAACACTAATTTTATGTTATTAGTGTTTTTTTCTTTCTTTCATAACTAGACAGACCACTTAGTATTTAGAATACTAAAAATAAATATTCAATCTCCATAAACCTTACATACAACATTTTCTCTAGCTAACGATGAAAATTTTATGTTTTTCAAAACATTAGCCTTAATATTTGTGATGATGATTTTGTACTCTTTAAGTCATAATATTCATTCAAACAGAGTATCTAACTAATTGGTGAAGTTTTATATTATTCAAACCAATGCACAATCTGATTTATTCGTGAAGTTCTCATATTTTTTCAAACCAAAGAAGTAAAACAGTTAGAAGATTTTAGTCTCCAAAAGACAAATACAATCAAATTTCACATGAAGTGTAGAACTTCAAATTTTTTCCACCTTTTAACTGAATATATATTAGTAATAATCATCACATAATGACCATCTATCAACATTTATGAGATAATCTCATAACTTATAAAGGATAGGAACTAAAAAATAGAACTTGATTTTTACTCTCATTGAATCATTTTCTGTCTATCAACAATGATATCATGCAAACCACTTTCCTTGGTAACTGTTTTCCTCCTTTTTTAAGTTTCTATCATATTCTTTTTTTCCGCAAGAAGACATTTAATTTCAACAAGAAACTAAACTCAAGTTCAAATATTGTTAGAAGACAACATTTGTTCATTTACTTCTTCTTATAGTTATGTAAAATCAAGAATGTAGAAAAAATACTAAAGCGCATATCTTAACATTTATGCACAAAATGTCTTTTCTTATTGAGTAGAAGACTGAAGGGGTGCAATGCTTCAGCACTTGGGAAGAAAATAAAAATAATCTTACCCATCCAAGGAAAACTTATTACAAAAAATATGCTCAAACATATTAAGGAAGTACTAATTCATCCCAATACTCTTTTATCATATGATAAAATAATTTTCTTTTTCTTTTTTTTTTTAACAAAAAGAACACAAAAAATAAAAATAATTTCCCTATCACAGAACCATCAATTTAAATTTCTTAAGCTTGTTATCTCCTGTATTCAGATTAACAAACCAGAATAACAATAAAAGATGAAAGAAAAAAACACAAAGAACTATCCGAATCCAAAGAATCCTATGTGTGTCCTTAAGAAATTTAATCCCCTCAAGTACCCAAGGTTGCAGATTAATTCCTCCAAAGATAAAACGAATTAACTATTAAAGAAGTAGTGGTAACTCAAACTTCAATAATTTCAACAAACTCAAAATGACAGGAACGAATCACACAAATAGACACGATCGAACAATTTTATTATATAAGAAATGTATGCATAAGAAGGAAAGAATTTGATGCTGATAATGAGAGAAAACCTCTCTATTTATAGCCAACAAAGGGTAAAGGTCACAACTCTAGGAAAGAAGACAACCTTCCGGAAAGGTGACAACAATTTAGAAAAGGCACAACCTTTCAAACGGTCACAACTCTTTAGAAATGACACACCCTTTCATAAAGGTTACCACCCTCTGACAAAGGACAACTCTTCAGGAGAGTCACAACCCTTCATTTCCTGTTCACAGCTTTAAAACCCAACAATTCCGAGCAACAAATTCATAGAGATATATAAGTTGTGCATACAGAGTTGATAATGAGAATAGTGGGATCAAAATAATATATTTAATGAGCGTATTGATTAGCTAACATTTTAAAGTAGCGAACATCTGATTCCATACTTCCATCACCCAAACTCATGTTAGGACTTTCACAAAATATATGCTTTCTTGCCATGGAAGATACTATATAAAGAAGAAAAAAAGGTAAAGTAATTGTTGCTTCTCTGAATTTTCCACTTGCTTGCCGAGTACTCAAAGATTAGACTTTGTCCATACAATCCCTACAATTTTTGACAAAGTATATCATTTCCAGTTTCTTCCAATTTTCCGAAGCTTTGGTGGACAAAGTTATCTTGTAGGAATTTATTTTAAATGCTATGATTATTATAAAATAGTCTCTCGATTCTTTTTATGACAAGTAAACTTATAGCCTCTGTCCTTGGGATGCCACAGGGGTAAACTTTGCTCCATTGAATAGCCTTCACATGAAGGAGACATAAAACTACACTAAGCAAGTCCCATGCAACCTAGCGAGAGATATGATTTAAGACTCATTTGTCAATTTTTGATAATAATATTATTTATAATGTTTCAGAGATTCGCTGTCCTATTAGAAATTACATGCAAACTAAAGAGAATATAGACAAGTAAAGCAACTATTTCAGGTTCTTCATTGTATCAATCTGAGTTTGCTTGCAAATAGAATCAGAACATGGAAAATTAGTGAATATGGAAAAGTTATCTTGTAGGAATTTATTTTAAATGTGATGATTATTATAAAATAGGCACTCCATTCTTTTTATGACAAGGAAACTTACAGCCGCTATCTCTGGGATGCCACAGGGGTAAACTTTGCTCCATTGCAATAGCCTTCACATACAGGAGACATAAAACTGCACTAAGCAAGTCCCATGCAACCTGGTGAGAGATATGATTTAAGATTTTGGGTATGTAGCAAGAATTGATGGGAAATAGAGGGAAGGAGAGGAATTTGAAAAGTTTAGAACTTGAAGAGTTGGGAACTTGAAAAGTCCTCTTATGCTTTAATGAAAAGACATTTGTCCCTCATCAGTGATGGAAAGAAAAATAGGAAAGTTTAATACATAAACACTCCTATTAATTGTTAAAAGGTTTGGAAATAGGGACCCCCCTCACGCCGTCGTCGTCGTCGCTAGCTCGCTTCATCTTCGTCTTTGGCTTTGGCTTTGGCTTTGGCAAATTATCAATCGAGAGATTATTTTTTGGACAAAGTTTGTTTTATTTATTTATTTAATTAATTAAATGGCCAAAAAAAATTTCAATTAATTAGTTGATGACAGAAGTTTTTAGTTAACTGAAATGTTTTCAACTTTTTAGTTGACCCGACCCGACTCGGATCCGCGCGTGACCCGTTTTATTTTCCGTTTTATTTAAATTTCCCGCCATGAATCCTGACTATTCTGAAAGGTTACAACTTTCAGGAACAGTCAATACCATTTGAAAGATTGCAAACATTCATTTATGGTCGTGTCAATTCTGAAAGGGTTGCAACCTTTCAGAACATTTCTTCTTGCCTATAAATACCACTCAGTCTTCAGAATATTTTTCAACGAATTTTCATATCTTCCTTCTTCTTCTAAACACATTTTTCTTCATTTACTTCCCTGCTGTGGATTGATTCGCTGACAGTACAGTTTTTGGTATCTACACTGCTGATTCAGATCATTTTACCCTGGGAGGTTATATTCCAAATCAAACCTCAGATACTAGAGGGGAGTAATTTCCTTAAGGGGACACTGTGTGTTCACTGGACTTGATCTTCTTCCAACTAAAAGGTTATTTCAGATTCTGGTACATTTTTACAGATTTAAGTATTATTCTGAAATAAATTTCTGTTCATCTCGCTTACTGGTTCTATAAATTTCAATTACTTCGTGCTTCTGAACAATTTATTACAATCAGTAATTTCTGGTTTTGATAATTCAGATAGGAAAACAATCTTAACGTAATCATTTTTTTAAAATCTATGTTTCTAGTGGAGAAAAAAATCTTCGTGATTTTATACTGCTTTAAGTCTGCAATTATAGTTTATTGCTTACTTAGATTATATCAATTTTTGTTTATCAAAAATGGTAAACAATTTTGTTACAGTGGCTGTTGCTGCACCAACGCGAACTCTTGTACCACAAGCAAAGAAAATGGGTAAATTCAGAGGTGTGAATTTTAAAGGATGGTAGCAACGAGTATTTTTCTGGCTTACCTCTCTTTGTCTGCAGAAATTTACAAGTGAAGATACTCCAGTTCCTGCTGATGATATGCCAGAAAGGGAAAAATTCATGATTATTGAAGCATGGAAACAAGCAGACTTCCTATGTAAAGGCTACATTTTGAGTGCTTTAGAGGATGACTTATATAATGTCTATAGTGCAATAAAAACTTCAAAAGAGTTGTGGGATGCACTTGACAAGAAATATAAGACAAATTATGCATTCTTGAAAAAGTTTGTGGTCGTAAAGTTTTTAGACTATAAAATGGTAGATAGTAAAACTGTTGGATCACAAGTGCAGGAACTTCAACTTATTCTCCATGATCTGATTGCTGAAGATATGGTAGTAAATGAAGCTTTTCAAGTGGCTGCAATGATGGAGAAGTTGCCACCTTCGTGGAACGATTTCAATAATTATCTAAAGTACAAGTGTAAAGAAATGAAGCTTGAAGATCTTGTTATTCGGCTCAAGATTGAGGAAGATAACAAAAACACCGAAAAGAAGTCGCGTAAGAGTTCAACAATCATTGGAGTTAATATTGTTGAAGAATCTCCTACCAAAGACAAAAAGAGAAAGAAGTCCAACGGGCAGAAGTCAAAACACGCCAAGAAGAAATTCAAAGGCAACTGTTACAATGTGGCAAGGCTGGTCATAGGTCTTCTGATTGTCATGCACCAAGAAAGGACAAAAACAAAGGCAAAGGCAAAAGTCAAGCAAACATCTTGGAAAAGATGGAAGATGCAGATGACTTGTGTGCAATGATATTGGAGTGTAACTTAGTTGGAAATCCCAAGGAGTGGTTTCTAGACTCAGGTGCCACTAGACATATTTGCTCTGTGAAAGAAGCCTTTGCAACGTACACTCATGCTGAGTACAATGAAGATTTATTCATGGGAAACACAGCAACAGCAAGGATTGCAGCAACTAGGAAACTAATGTTGAAAATGACATCCGGCAAGGTGTTGACTTTGAACAATGTTCTGCATGTCCCTACTATTAGGAAGAATATAGTTTCTGCTGCACTACTCGTTAAGAACGGGTTTAAGTGTGTCCTAGTTAGTGATAAAGCTGTAATAAGTAAGAATGAAATGTTCATAGGAAAGGGCTACCTCAATGATGGTCTTTTCAAAATAAATGTTATGGTTGTTGACAGTATTAATAAAAATTCTGCTTCTGTTTACTTATTGGAATTAAGTGATCTATGGCATATGCCCGTTTGGGACATGTAATACAAAGCCTTGCGAAAATTGATTAATCTAGAAGTATTGCCTGATTTTAAATGCGATAAGTTGAAATGCGAAATTTGTGTGGAAAGTAAGTTTGTTAAACATCCTTACAAGTCTGTTAAAAGAGATTCTAAAACTTTAGACTTAATTCACACAGATATATGCGATATGAAGTCAACACCATCTCGTGGTGGGAAAAAGTATTTTACAACTTTTATTGATGACTGCACTCGATTTTGTTATGTATATTTGCTTAATAGTAAGGATGAAGCAATTGATGCATTTAAGCAATACAAAAATCAAGTGGAGAACCAATTGAATCTAAAGATAAAAATGATTCAGAGTGATAGGGGTGGAGAATATGAATCCCCTTTTGCAGAGATATGTTTGGAATATGGTATTATTCATCAAACTACTGCACCTTATATACCACAATCAAATAGTTTAGCAGAATGGAAGAACAGAACATTAAAGGAAATGATGAATGCCTCAATGATCAATTCTGGTTCACCGCGAAACCTTTGGGGGGAGGTCATCCTTGAAGCTAATAAAATACTCAATAGAGTACCCCCATCGAAAAACACAATCAATTCCATATGAGTTGTGGAAAGGAAGAAAACCTTACTTGAAATATTTCAAAGTGTGGGGGTGTTTAGCCAAGATAGAGGTTCCTTTACCGAAGAGGGTTAAAATTGGACCCAAAACAATAGATTGTGTCTTTATTGGGTATGTATGCTATGAATAGTATAGCCTGTCAATTTTTGGTTCACAAATCTGATAATCCTGAGATTCATGTTAATACGATAATTGAATCAGATAATGCAGAGTTTTTTGAAAACATTTATCCGTATAAAACTGAAAGTGAGTCAACAAGTGAAAGACCTAAACGACCATGAGAAGAATCAATTGAAAATATTCTAACTAGTGAGGAACCTAGGCGTAGTACTCGGCAACGAAAATCTGCTTCTTTTGGACCAAATTTTGTAGCACTATTGCTTGAAAATGAGCCTCAAACATTTAAAGCAGCTATGTGTTCGTCAGAGTCAACTTATTGGAAAGAAGCAGTCAACGATTAGATTGAATCAATTTTAAGCAATCACACTTGGGAATTGGTTGATCTTCCTCCAGGAAATAAACCTTTAGGATCAAAGTGGATCTTTAAAAGGAAAATGAAACCTGATGGGACTATTGACAAATATAAGGCTAGACTGGTAGTCAAAGGGTATAGACAAAAGGAAGGTCTGGACTACTTTGGCACATACTCTCCATTAAAAAGGATAACATCAATTTGGATGTTAATAGCACTAGCAGCAATGCATGGTCTTAAAATCCACCAAATGGATGTAAAGACAGCCTTCTTAAATGGAAAGTTGGAGGAAGAAATTTACATGGAGCAACCTGAAGGGTTTATAGTTCCTGGTAAAGAAAAGAAAGTGTGCAGACTTGTGAAGTCACTTTATGGACTCAAGCAAGCACCCAAACAATGGCATGCTAAATTTGACCAAAAAATGTTGGCAAATGGATTCAAGATTAACGAATGTGATAAATGTGTTTACATTAAAAATGTTATGAATCATGATGTCATAGTTTGTTTGTATGTTGATGACATGTTAATAATGAGTAGAGAAATTGGTGATATAAATGCTACTAAGTGCATGTTGTCCAACAAGTTCGATATGAAAGACTTAGGAGTTACTGATTTGATCTTATGGGTCAGGATTATCAAAACTCCCCAGGGACTAGCATTATCTCAATCTCATTATATTGAAAAAGTATTGGATAAGTTCAAATACTTGAATTTCAATGTTGATAAAACTCCAATTGATTTAAGATGTACATTTAAAAAGAATAAAGGTCAAAGTGACTCTCAATTGGAATATGCCAGAGTGTTGGGAAGTTTGATGTATATTATGAATTGCACGCGACCAGATATAGCATGTGCTAATAGTAAACTGAGTCGGTACATTAGTAATCCGAATCAAACTCACTGGATGGCAATGAAACGTGTGTTGGGTTATCTAAAATATACACAACATTATGCTTTGCATTATAATAAATATCCTGCTATGATTGAAGGATATAGTGATGCAAATTGGATCACCGGGTCAAATGATGTAAAATCCACAAGTGGTTATGTGCTCATACTTGGTGGAGGAGCAGTCTCTTGGAAATCGTTCAAATAGACATGTATTGCTCGCTCCATAATGGAATCTGAATTCATTGCTTTGGATAAGGCTGGTGAAGAAGCGGAATGGCTCCGAAATTTCCTAGAGGATATTCCATTTTGGCCCAAACCTGTTGGACCAATTTGCATACATTGCGATAGTCAAGGAGAAATAGGTAGGGCAGGGAGAGTTATGTACAACGGGATGTCTCGTCATATACGATGGAGACATAACACCATAAGACAACTTCTCTCTAGTGGAATTATCACAATGACTATGTAAATTCAAGTGATAATGTGTCAGATCCACTAACAAAAGGCCTAGTGACAGAGGCAGTTGAAAGATCATCTAAGGGAATGGGTTTACGGCTTAGGAAAAGTCAGCAATCCAGTAACTCTATCTAGCAGACTGGAGATCCCAAGAGCTAGATTCAAGAAGAAAAACAAAGTTGTGGCTGACGGTTCGACATTGTCAATTAACTCAATCCATTGTCATGATGAAGACAATGTTCAGGAACAAGGTTAAGACTTTAAGGCTTGTTAATGAGGTAATAAAGCTTAAAGTTTTTAATGATTTGCTAAGTTTGGTAGATTTGACCAAATAGTGTATCTATGAGATGACACGGTTAGAAATCACCTATGTGAGTGTGAAGTGGAAGCCGCTTCAAAGAGAATTTTATGTCAAAAGCCTATTCTCTATACACTCATGAAACCAGGAGGTGTTCATGGCTGAAACGAACACAACCGTAAGAATAATAAATAGTAAAGCGTTAATTGTGTGACATATGGTTGTCTAGGTATACACCAAAGCTCGACGGCTCAAAGATATCACATCAACCGATTGACCGAGTATATCTGACATATGTTCACTACGGAAAGTCCAAGGGAAAACCTACTTATCCAGATGCAATTAATCCTTGCTTGTAAAGTACACAATTGTCCGTGCATTCCTATGTTATAACCATTCCCCATCAATGTGGGGGATTGTTGGGTACGTAGCAAGAATTGATGGGAAACAGAGGGAATGAGAGATATTTGAAAAGTTCAGAACTTGAAGAGTTGGGAACTTGAAAAGTTCTCTTATGTTTTAATGAAAAGGAATTTGTCCCTCATCGGTGATGGAAAGAAAAATAGGAAAGTTTAAATACATAAAAACTCCTATTAATTGTTAAAAGGGTTGGAAAGAGGGACTCTCCTCGCGCCGTCATCGTCATCGCTCGCTCGCTTCGGCTTCGGCTTTGGCAAAGGCAAATGATCGATCGAGAGATTATTTTTTTGACAAAGTTTGTTTTGATTATTTATTTAATTAATTAAATGGCCAAAAATATTTTCAATTAATTAGTTGATAACAGAAGTTTTTAGTTAACCGAAATGTTTTCAACTTTGTAGTTGACCCGACCCGACTCGGATCGGCGCGTGACCCATTTTATTTTCCATTTTAATTAAATTTCTCGCCATGACTCATGACTATTCTGAAAGTTGCAACTTTCAGGAACAGTCAATACCATTTGAAAGGTTGCAAACTTTCATTAATGGTCATGTCAATTCTGAAAGGGTTGCAACCTTTCAGAACATATTCTTCTTGCCTATAAATACCACTCAGTCTTCAGAATATTTTTCAACGAATTTTCTGATCTTCCTTCTTCTTCTAAACACATTTTTCTTTGTGTACTTCCCTGCTGTGGATTGATTCGCTGACAGTAGAGTTTTTGGTATCTACACTCTGCTGATTAAGATCATTTTACCATGGGAGGTTATATTCAAAATCAAACCTCGGATACTAGAGGGGAATAATTTCCTTAAGGGGATACTGTGAGTTCAGTGGACTTGATCTTCTTCCAAACTAAAAGGTTATTTTAGATTCTTGTACATTTTTACAAATTTAAGTATTTTGTGAAATAAATTTTTGTTCATCTCGCTTAGTTGTTCTATAAATTTCAGTTACTTCGTGTTTCTGAACAATTTATTACAATCAGTAATTTCTTGTTTTGATAACACAGATAGGAAAACATAAGAATCATATGTCAATTTTGGATAATAATATTATTTATAATGTCTCAGAGATTCCCTCTCCTATTAGAACTTTACATGCAAACTTAAGAGAATATAGACAAGTAAAGCATCTATTTAAGGTTCTACATTGTATCAATCTGATTTTCCGTGCAAATGGAATCGGAACATGGAAAATTAGTCAATATTTCGGTTTCAATGTGTCTTTCCTTAACGATTTAACACCACATGATTAAAAAAGTCCAAAATTTTCAAACAAAAAGTCATGAGAAAACGTGTTTTCCGCTTTACTCATTCCATTTTGGTTATGTCATTCTCATGATTATGCTAGTGTCCCTTCCTTACATAGTATATTCACTACTGACGGATACTTCCTTTGCGTAGAATTTTTTATTATAAAGATTTCGATGTCCATTCTCAAACTCGTGGCTAGTGAATTTGCAGCATTTTCAATCAGCAGATGATGAGCCTTCATTTATTCGGGGGAAAATTCTCAGCTGCTCATTAGTATTAGCAGAGGTTTCACAATTGTATTTTGTGTTCATCCCATGTATTTGTTAGGACCGAAAATAAGCAGGTGTAAGCGCGGAAGCTAGCAAAGCAAATCTTGAAAGATCACGAGTAAGAAGACAACGAGAAATATACCAAAATACAGAAAGATTTACGTGGTTCGATCAATCGACCTACTTACACAAAGGAGATGAGCAATCCACTATAAATATGAGAGTAAAAAATACAGAGGGAAACAACCTCAACCAATTCACTCGGAATATATGGGAGGTTCATAAAAGTGATAACGCATCAAGCTTGTGACCCATAAATTCTCCCCCTAACCAAAAACTCTCAAAGCCTTTAAGACTACATTGTGAACGCTGATTAAGTTAGAAGGAACATGCCTCTATTTATAGAGTCCTAAATCTTTTCCTATAAGAAAAAGGATTATTCAATCAAAAACCTTTTCCTAAAAGGAAAACCAATTTATGGTAAGAAATCAGGGCATATAAAACCCAACAAATCTCCCCCTTGGCCTGAATTTCTGAAAAAATAAATTTGTCCATCTTCTTTACTTAATCTTCAACAACTTGCTTCTCCTCTCCATAATCTCCTTTGCAAAATTTATGTCTCAACATAGAGAACTCTCCGAAATAATTTCTCCAACAAAACTATTCATTACTGTCAAAAAAAGGTTGCGGCTAGAACTACACCCGTCAAGATGAACACCTCTTTCTAACTCTAGTTCAATAATCGATTATCGAACCACTGAACCTGACTCCGTCATTGATTCAGGATCTGATACCACTTGTAAGGACAGGAAATAAGCAGGTGTAAACGCGGAAGCTAGCAAAGCAAACCTTGAAAGATCACGAGTAAGAAGACAACGAGAAATATACCAAAAGACACAAAGATTTGACGTGGTTCGGGCAATCGACCTACGTCCACAAAGGAGATGAACAATCCACTATAAATATGAGAGTCCAAAATACAGAGGGAAACAACCTCAACCAATTCACTCGGAATATATGGGAGGTTCACACAAGTAATAACGTATCAAGCTTGTGACCCATAAATTATCCCCCTAACCAGAAACTGTCAAAGCCTTTAAGACTACATTGTGAATGGTAATTAAGTTAGAAGGAACATGCCTCTATTTATAGAGTCCTAAATCTTTTCCTACCAGAAAAAGGATTAGTCAATCCAAAACCTTTTCCTAAAAGGAAAACCTATTTATGGTAAGAAATCAGGGAAAATAAAACTCAACAGTATTAACTTCCGCATTTCCTACCGGTTTGAGTTGTATGTTTCATGTCAGACAAAGGATTCACTTGGGGCCACTAGTGATTCTAATTACCAAGTTATGTCTAGAATATAGATTCGGGGTGTGACACAACCGATATATAACTCAATCACAAAATGATTAAAATCTTAATACTTCACATTCCTTTTTTCTTTTTGATGAAAATAAAAAATTGAGCACATCTATAAAACTTTATTCGTCTAGAAAAAGTTCTAGGTTCGTGCAAAAATATAAGATTAACAATTAAGTGAGTGTTTGGTTGGCATTTGTCATAGAATTTAACATTAGCAATGCAGTGTTAGATTCATTTTTATTGTGTGAAAATTTATTTTACGTTGGACAAAAGATAGGAAAAAAGACAGAAGTATCCTGACCATTTATCACATGTCACAGCAAGTGGTCACAAACTCTAGTATGAGTGTGAGACTCTTGAAAAAAAAAGACCGAGAGAAGTGTTGAAAAACCCTTAAACTATAGGATAAAAACTAAAAGTACCCTTCATCCTCCTATTTTACCAAAATACTACTCCACTCACCTTTTTGACTCTATACTCTGAAACTAACAATTCAATCCTTATTTTATTTTAAATTTTATCGATTACTTATAATTTCTTATTTGGTGAAATAAAAGAATATGATGTATATCCACAACACGGTGTATGGATAACTACAATGGATATTTATTTTTAAAAAAAACACTTCGTTACCCATGTCTTCTAAAAATCTACGTTACCCATGTAAAATAAATAATAATAGAGTGATGATAAAGTTTGTTCCAATGTTGAAAAAGTTATTAAAGGAATATCACACATATATACTACTGTTAATAATTATTCACAATAATTTAGTTAAATATTAAGCTTAGACCTTAGTGTTAACTCCTTAACGTTGACTTTTATAATAAACACTTAAACATTCACTCATACTCATTGCAAGAAAACACATCCACAAGAAAGGAAACCAGGCATAAAGCATAAAGAAGAATTAAATATATGTCTTGATCAGTAGAATCCATCAGAGGTTCCAGAATGAAGATATGTCATGATCTCTAGAATCAATTAGATTCCACAATCGATCAAGCAGATCATGATCAATAAGAGATTCTAGAAATCAATAAAATATATTCAAGATTGCAGAACAGATAAGCTAAGAAATGAAAGAGATAATGTGCATAAATCAAAGGATACTTTCAAGACAACAAGATCAGTTAAAATCAAAGACTACAAGGAAGATATTAAAATTAAGGGATGAATTCAAGTTAACAAGTCCAGCCAAAGATTCAAGACCACATGAAGATCCTCATACAAAGGAATGAATCAATTTGCTCATGCACATATTTGATTTGGACATGACTCAACAATCAATCAGAATTAAATCAAGGACTTAATCAAAAATCCTTGATTCAAACTCCCTTGGGTTTCGGTAAAGGAGCAAAGTCCTCCCAAGCTATATAAACCTCTCTTAGCCATAGTTGTGAAGCACACACTTCACTTGAACTTATATTGTAATCTTCTTTATATTTCATAAAACTTTGTACTCACTTGAGTGAACAACTGAAAAGAAAAGAGAAATAAATATCTCAAAGTAGGTTATACAAGTAGAGATTGTGTCAAAAAAAAATCTGATTTTCATATAGAGGGGGCTCTCGATTGTAATATTCTAATACCCAAGTTCTCAACAAGATCTTAAATAAACCCTTGAAAACCAAGGGACTTGACGCAGTCACCACATAGGTGTAGTACAAGAAAGGGGGACTAGGCCTTACCTTACTAATCCTAATGAAGTACCTAACTTGTGCTACCTAACAAGCATGAAGAAAATAAAAGCTAGAGAGAACAAAGTATTTTCTGATCATCACAAAATTTGTAGTACACTCCATGTTGATATTATAAATGAGGTATGTTAATCAAGAAGAAAGTTGAGTTACCAGCCTCAAACTTTCTATTACAAAAGCATGTATTAAAGAATATTGATTGCCCATCAAAAGTAACTTGAAGTATTTTTCTCTTGTGTTCTTCTAAAAACCTATCCAACAACACTTGATGATCCATACCTTCTTTATGGATTTATTGGATCTAGTTTAACTTAGTGATACTATAAAATTATTTTACTTTCCTTGTCGCATCGGTAGGTGTCTTGGAACAAACTCCTCAGTCATTTTACCGTCCTAATTATGTTGCCTTTCATATGTCTTATTTTTGTTTTTGTTTCTTCCACTTCTATGTTGCCTAGGTGATATATCCCCTTCCCTAGCCACTCTGTCAAAGCAGATGTCCAACATATTGTCTTCCTCAAGGAAATCCATACCCAAATCCACACCATCTTCATCAAGAGAATACTCACCCAAATCCACTCCATATTCATCAAGAGAATACTTACGCAAATCAATTGTATTTGAAACTAAGGCACTTGACTCTTTCTTCCTTGGAATCAAACTTTAGGCACAAATACAAGAGCTCCTGGACTTGATTTTCTATTTAAAGTAGGTGGTGAGACTTGTGTTTCTATGATCAAATCGTGGTCATTCTCTGTTAACCTTACTGGCTTTCCAATAGTATTCAATAAAACATCAAAGTTATTTGAACATAATAGGTCTCTTGAGGCATTACTAGTATCTTCACTTTTCTCACTGTCATGAAAATATAAAGTCGAACCCTTTTCACTACATGGAGAATTGTTTTAACAAGTTGGGGAAATACACCGACTAGTAGTTGATTTTTTTTGTACAACCAGTGTCCAATTTTAATTTGGATTCTCGTTTTCAAATTGCAAAACATGCTGCCCATAATTTTCAACATCTTCAATATAAGATGTACCCATTATTTTTTATCCTAAATCCATTAATTTTTTCCCTGAATCAACTCACGGTGCATCAACCCCAACTCTTCGTGTTCCCACTTGCATTTTTAGTTGCATTAGACATCGAATTCAGCCCAACTTCTTTTGATTTCACCTCATTAGAAGTATCTTGTTGGTTATTGCAATCACCATTGTCTTCGATAGTTGTCTGAACAACAATATTACTTGTGCCAACATCCATTGAGTTTACATGATTTTGCTCAAAAGTGGAAGAAACCAATTGCCGATCAAAAGAAGTAGATTTACTTTGATCGATATCTACCGTCTTTATTTTTTCATTTAATATCTCTCTTGCATTGCTATAACACCCTAAATAAAAAACAGACAAAAAATGCAGATTTTTAGAAGTTGCAGGTGCCAGCGACGGAGCCAACTACGTAACTTCAATCGACTTTTGGTCCATCAGTCGACTTTGTTGATGCGCCAGTCAACTTTTGTCCTCAATCGCGAACAACAGTCGACCATAATTCTTTTGGGAATACTTACTCCCCATATACTTCTTTCGAGAACAAAACTTATACTTTAAACTTTCTTAACTCAGTGCTCAAGTCTTTAAAACAAGTTTTAAAACAATTTGTAAAAAGACTTTTTAAAATAGGGTTCATGACGAATTATGGACATGAATGACTCAATTAAAGGTTTTCAATAACTATGCACAGAACTCAGTACTTGGAACTCAACAACTCCTTAACTCAAGGAGTCAATGATACTACTAATATCCAGAATTCTAGACCCGGAGGTTTCATGCGGAATTATGAGCAAGAACTACTTAACTCAAGAACGCAATGATACCTCTCATCTCACGACTGCTCGTCTTATAGGGTTCATGTGGAATCATGAGAATGAACTACTAAACTCAAGGACTTCATGGGTAATGTAATCGTCACATGATTTGGAATGAATCTCAATGAGGGATTAGGAACTCAACACTTAAAGGATTAGAACTTAAAGATACCACTTCTATGAAAGACACTCAACTTACAAAGTTCATGCTGAATTATGGGCATGAAACAACTCGACTCGAAGGTCTATATAATTACATGGAACTCGTGTATACGAATCTTCTTATTCCCTGACTTACTTTCTCAAAACATAATTCAAATTGATAGTTGATCTCAAAGGATTCACAATTGAACCCAAAGTATTTCTTGAACTATACTCTTAACACTCACATGAATTTGAATTATAAGTTCAAGAGTTATAGTTCATGATAAGAAAGATCTCATAATGACAAGGTATACTCATGAATACATTCTCCTCACTCTCATTCTCACTTGCTCGAGTTCTAAACAAGTTATCAGAATTTGTGGAAGACTCCTCCAAAAAGACTAAAAGGGATTTTCTGATAATTGTTCAAAAGAACTCCCGAGACATGACTCTCAACTTTAGCTTGAATGTGATTTATGAATTCAAGGTTGTGATATTTGATAGTAAAGGTCTCAGGATGTTAAGGAATGATTTTAGATAGCTAAACATGAGAAAAGACTAAAAACCAATATTTGACAGTAAGTCCGCAACGCGGAGGGGCTTTTGAAGTTTTGTTTTTAAAACGTCTTTTCAGGAAGAACACCTTGTGTCATCTCTGCGACGCAAAAAATATATTCCCTAATCTTGGAACCTGCCCCACAACGCGCAAGAACCTCGAAATATCATCCAATGAAATTTTTTTCTTTGTATTCTGATCCCGATTCGCCTAAATTCGATTATTTTCCTCAATCTCCCTTTAGATTTAAATACCCAGTGCATGTACACTAGAATCTAACTCTAACCAATCATTAAATCAACATATTAACCTCAAAAACTGCTCAATCTCAAGCCAATTCAAGAACGAAAGCAAATTCATGAATACATAACAAGAACATCAAAGCTTCTACTTTTAGTATGAATTTAAAGCTAAAATCAACACGATTTGGCGTGTGGGTGAACAAATAAACACTGTGGAAGCTTACATACCTAAAATAACGATCTTCTTGAAGAACTTGAAAGAAAATCTTTGAAGAAGAACCCTAGCCTTAGATTTTCTTGAATTTCTTGAGCGTAGAATCTTTGTAGTGATTAAAAGGGTTTAAATTTAATAAAACTGATTTTCTACACATTTAGGGAAATTTAGATGAACTCCTAAGGATTTTTAGGACTAAAAGGGCCCTAAAGTAATTTTAAAACGAGTTGGGAGTCTGAATGATCTTTCACCAAGCAGTGTGGTCCGTGTTGGCTCTACATCGTGGAGCTGCTACCAGGTTTGCGTGACATTAGTAAATCTATCTTAACTTTTTACTCGGAGATTGGAATTGAGAAAATTCAGTGGTGTTGGAAAGAAGACATGAAAGGGATTTAATTTAGTATCTTATGGATCTCCTAACTTATTCTTTACTAAAAGTTATGGTCATTTGAAGTTGACCTAAAACCTAAGTGAACTTAGGAAGGACTTGAATGCTTTTCTCTTTGGTTCTTCTAGGATCTTAAGTTGCTACATCTAGCGACCTTAACACTCACGAAATTTTAAATTCCTTGCAAAAATCTCACTAACTAAAAAGAATTGTTCGAGTCTAAGTTAAAAAAAAATCTGGGGTGTTACAATATCTCCCCCTTGGGATCATTCGTCCTCGAATAACGGCTGGACAGGGTATAAAATGGAGTCACTCATACTAAGGTCTGAGTCTAATAGTCTGCTCTTACTACATTCAAGCTTAACCCAAATACTAAAGTTCGTATTCTATACATCTCTATAGAGAGTCTCATCTCAAACTATTACTCTTTACCACCACATTCAAGCTTAATACTCTAACCATCTTCTTCGAAACCAACTAAGGGCTCTTATTTAACTCTTTCTCATAGTAATACCTTATCCTGCCAATCACATTAGAAATCATTACTATCTTATTCTCAACAGTTGACTCTCTTTCTCACCTTATCATCTCCCCCTTAGGTCTAAAGGTAGCACTTAAAAGCTATGGACCAGTTACACATCTCTAACTAGTGTACATTCTCTTAATTCTCTTTTTACTCTTGTGACGTAGCCACACATGACTGCCCTTATCTAAAGTTTAGGGTCTCTACTAGTTGCATTCATTGCAACAACCATCTCAATTTCGCACCTTTTCTATGTCAAGTCTACCATATCAAATTTCAAGACTAACATCATCACCCTCATGTTGTCATGACACTCATCTCAAATTCAAGCTTAATGTTTGTTACTAAACCCGAATATCAATATGATTGCTGGCTCACTATACTATACCTCAATACTACTATATTAATTTAGAAACACTTATCCACCAGGACCTTATGACAATTAGTCAATCCTTACCTCTTAGTCTGCATACTCGAATTACTATCACATTTCACTTCACAACTTAAGTACTACTTACTCTTACTGCACATTTATCTCTCAAATAACCCTACCACCCCATGAATACCATGAGGTTCTCTTTTAAAAATTCATCAGCCTAGATTAGATCTATCACTTTATGAATACTTTTGCTCTTTTATTCAACACTTACACTTGGTCATTACCTATCCAATGACACTTTATCACAAATAGCTAAAACCCACTCAACCTCCTATGGTTTAATCTTCACAACTCATCAATTCTTAGTCTACCCATAAGGGAAAACTCCTCATCAATAACTTACTTTACTAGGTGCATGACTATAGTAACATAGCTTGTCGAACACCATCTCCCTTACTTAGCTTACTAAACCTCTACATACGTCCTTCTAACTCTGGCACTTTAACTACTATTGCTCATGATCTCATAATTTATACTATCATTTAGGGATGAAAATACTACCAAAGCTCTAGACATACTTCCACATAAGGATCTCAGCTGAAACAGGGCTTAGAGAAGAGAGTAAAACTCGATTCTTAGCTCAAACGCATGATTAACATGAATATGGGTGCATTTTTCCGAAATTAAACACGTAACTTACTCTTGGGCTTCACACATGACCCTTTGGAGTCTCATGACTTTCTCAAGACTCTTGCTAAGAACGACTTATCCATAAGAATCTTTAAAATTTACTTTTCAATCATCTCTAGTATGATGGGTAGTCAAATGAATATGAGAATGCGCCAGTTAGAATATATCTCTATGACTTAGCTTTATTGCACGATTAAGAGTATTAAAGAAGGGAAAGTTTTCTTAATTGTTTGTAGTCCCTCATTTACAGAAGTGGAGACCTCACAACAATACAGAAGATCCTATTGACACGACTTCATAGACACCGTAGGACACTTAAACTCTGTGCTCTGATACCAAGTTTGTCAAGACCTTAGTCTACACCTTGTACATTGACGGCATTCCAGAACCACTGTTGGTCCCTAAGCGAAACCTCATCCTGGCTAACTACAAGCAGAATACTAACTTAAGCATGCAAAAGTTTAAAGCTGAAATAAAAGTTCATAAAACTTACATAGAAACTTTAAGTCCAAAGAAAACTCTATATAATAATATATATACAACTCACGAAAAACGCAACTTTAGCATTTAAAGAATTTAAAAAAATAATTGAAGGCTTCTAAAATTTTAGTGTCTATATAAATAAATGAAGCCTCTAAATGAAAATAATGATAGTGGGGACAAGATCCGCAACCTCCTAACAACTGAAAGTAAGTGGAATCCTCCGGAAGTAAGGAGGCTCACCATAGATAACTCGAACTCCATGTGATATCAACGAAGCTCCTATAATGATCCTGAATACTTAAATCTGCATCGTTAGGAGAATCAAGCCAAATGACTTAGTAAGTGGTACGTACGAGCATATAAGGGGAATACTAAAGCATAATATAAACTTGACCTTGATAAAAATTGAAACATACTTACCTCTTTTCAACCCTGCTCTCAAGGATACTATAAACTACTAAACTTACTCAACTCAAAAGTACTCAAGGATAAGATACTCAACTCAGAAATCATATGCTCAACTAAAAGATTCGATACTCCACTTCAAAGATATGACACTCGACTCAATGAAGCACAAATCAAATCATGATACTCAACTTAAGGTACTCAACTCCTGATACTTAACTCAACTCATTTCAAAATAAACTAGTTTAAAACAAGTGTAATATAAAGAAAAGTTGTTTAAAAACAAGATGCCAACTCTGTGTATATAAAAAGGATACAACATAACTCTAAAATGTATATAGAAATACAATTAACTGATGTACGTAAAAATACAATAACTTCTGTGGGAGTTTCTCTAACCGACAACCATCACATATGAGTTGTAGTGATAATACAACGATCTACCTCACGCTGCAAGTGCATCTTATACCCAACCAAAGATATAGGACCTAAACTACTAATGGTATCCACTAGTCTATCTGAAAAGGGTTCATCTAAAGAGTATGACCCTCTTCTACACATGATGGCTACATGATTTATGGGGGCTGTGAGTTGTCTGAACTCTCCCATTTATCGGTGCTCTATAATACTCCCAGAATATACTAGCTTTTATATTTTACAAACATAATTCTTCTGTGATTTGAGATTAATGCTCAAAACATAACCCAGAGGCTATCTTGGAAATCTTAGTTTCCTCTCTTCCTTTATTTAGAAAGTGATTACTATTTTCTGAAACTAGCATGAAAGCTCTTTGGAAATCTCAGTTTTCGTTCTTATTTAAATGTGAAAACTTTCTAAGTCTCTTTGGAAATACTTAGTCCCCATATACTTCTTTGAAGAATAAAACTTCAACTTTACTCTTTCGCAACTCAATGCTGAAGTCTTTAAAACATGTACTGAAGCAATTTGTAAAAAGACTTCTTAAAATATGGTTCATGCAAAATTATGGACATGAATGACTCAATTCAAGGTTTTCAATAGCCATGCATAGAACACAATACTTGGAAATCGACAACTTCATAAATAAAGGAGTCAATGATACTACTCATCTCAAGAATGCTCGACCCGGAGGGTTAATGCGAAATTATAGGCATGAACTACTTAACTCAAGGGTTCAATGATACTTCTCATCTCAAGACTGCTCGACTCATAGGGTTCACGCGTAATTATAGGAATGAACTACTCAACACAAGGACTTAATGGATAATATGTAATATCAGATAATAGTAATGAATCTCAAAGAGGGATTAGGAACTCAACACTTAAAGGCTTAGGACTTGAAGATACCACTTCTCTGAAAGATGCTCATCTTACGAAGTTCATGCTGAATTATGGGCATGAAATAACTCGACTCAAAGGCCTACATAACTAAAATGGAATCATTTATAAGAATTTACTTATTTTCTAACATACTTTATCAAAACTTAGTGAAAATTGATAGTTGATCTCAAAGGATTCACAATTTAACCCAAAAGCTTTCTTGAACTATATTCTTAACACTCACTTGATGTTGAATTATGAATTCATGAGTTATAGTTCATTATAAGAAAGATCTCATGATGACACGATAGGATCAGGAATACATTATCTTCACTCTCATGCTCACTTGCTCGAGTCTTGAAACAATTTAACATAATTTGTAGAAGACTACTCCAAAAAGACTAAAAGGGATTTTCTGAAAAATATTTGAAGGAACTCTCAAGACTTGACTCTCAACTCTACCTTGAATTTAATTTATGAATTCAAGGTTTTGAATTGTTATAGGAAAGGTCTCATGATGTTTGGGAATGATTTTAGATAGCTAAACATGAGAAAAGACTAAAAACCAACATTTGAGAGTTGGTCCTTGATGAGGAGAGGCTTTTAAAATTTAGGCTTTGAAAACGTCTTTTGAGGAATAACACCTCGTGTCAGCTCCATGACATGAAAAAGAAATTTCAAAATTCTTGGAACCTTCCCGCTACGCAAAAACAACTTCAGATTTCATCCGACGAAATTTCTTCTTCATTTTCTAACCCCAATTCGCCTATATTTGATTCTTTTTCTCAATATATCTTTATATTTATACACCAATCACATGTAGACTAGAATCTAACTCTAACCACTCTATAAATTAACACCTTAACCTCAAGAACTCCTCAATGTCAACCTAATTCAAGAACAAAAGCAAGTTCATGAATAAATAACAAGAACATCAAAGCTTCAACCTTTACAACAAATTTAAAGCTTAAATTAACATGATTGACGTGTGGTTGAACAAACCCAACACTATGGAAGCTTACATACCTGAAATAAAAAACTTCTTCAAAAACTTGAAAAAAATCTTTGAAGAAGAACCCTAGGCTTAGTTTTTCTTGAATTTCTTGAGCGTCGAATCTTTGGAGTGAAGGATAGGATTTAGATTTTAAAAAAGTGATTTACTATATGTTTAAGGAAATTTAGATGACCTCCTAAGGGTTTTTAGTACTAAAATACCCCTAAAGAAATAATTAAAATGTGGTGGGAGTCGGAATGATCTTTCACCAGGCAGTGAGGTCCGTGTTGGCTCCGCGTTGAGGAGCTATCGAAGAGCTACTTCTAGATTTGTGCGATGTTAGTAATTCCATCGTAACGTCTTTCTCGGAGCTTAGAATTGAGCAAACTCGGTGGAGTTCGAAAGAGGACTCAGAGAGCTTTAATTTAATATCTTATGGATTCCCTTACTCATTATGTGCTAAAGGTAATGGTCATTTGAAGTTGACCTAAAACTTAAGAAAACTTAGGAATGACTTGAATGATTTTCTCTTTGGTTCTTCTTGAAAATTAAGGTGCTACATCTAGTGACCTTAACACTCAAGAAATTTCAAATTCCTTGCAAAAATATCACTCACTACGAAGACGTTTAAGTCTTAGTTCAAAAAACATTTATGGGGCGTTACATCATTGCTCTTTCTTAACATTTTTAATTCTCGATTTAGTAAGTTGGTATAAGAGCAGACTTCAATATTTCCAATAAAATATCAAACAAAGAATACAATACATCAATGCACAATGTCAGCACTTAAAATATCAGTCAACAAAGTGACGATATGGATCAATCTAAACCATACTTTGTTCATCTTTCAAATTATTCAAATCATTTACTCTTTCTTACAAAATGAATGACGCCAACTATGTGTCATAGAGTTATTCCATGATACATGCCCCCACGTCTAGAAACAATTTTGTTCTATCAATGGATCTATCAAACCAACTTTGGAAGCCGAACAACCCATTAAATATTATCCATGGAATCAATGTAATAACATGATTTTGTCATGGCTTACACACTCGGTGGAATACGATATAGCCAAAGGGTTTTTCATGCTAAGGTCGTTCATCAGGTGTTGGAAGATCTTCACGATCAATTCTCACAAGAAAAAAAGAACATGCCATCAATTGATCAGATCCAAAAAGCAATTGCCTCTTTCACAAGGTATACTGAAATTTTCTGCTAACTTTACAAGACTCAAAAGTCTTTGGAACGAGTTAGATACGCAGAGATATATACCAAATTGCAATCAAATGAAAGCACATTCTGAACAAATGGAAGAAGATCGAGTAATTCCACTTCTCATGGGACTCAACCATACCTACAATGTTGTCCATTCAAATGTCTTCATGATTTCACCACAACCCAATCTTTGTCAAGCCTACTCATTTGTTATTAAATAAGAAACACAACAAGGTATGGCAACGGAACAAGTGGAAAATTTCTCTAAACAATTAGAAATCAAGAATTGTGAACAATACAACATAGAGGGACATACAGTTGATAGTTGAGGCACTCTAAAATTTCATTGCAATTATTGTGACAAAAGAGGCCATACAGAGGATAGGTGCCAAACAAATAAAAAAACTAAAAATGGGAAACAACCATTGGCTAATTAGAAGTCAAGGTAACTTACAATATATTGTTTCATCGGCTAATATTACCGATTCTTTTCAAGATTCACGTGGAACTCATTCTCAATATATCAATAATTATTTACATAGAATTTTAGCAAATTGTGGTAACATCCCCCCTCAAATTTATCATGATAACATCCCCCCTCAAATTAATGTTGGTGGATCAAGAAACATTAATCCGCACTAGAAACTAATGGCGTTTTCGTGCATGGATTTTGTAAATGCATCAGCTCTCTGAAGATCAATGGATATGTGCTGAAGAGTAATGACTCTTTTACCTACAACTTCTCGTATATAATGACAATCTACTTCGATGTGTTTGGTCCTCTCATGATTAACAGAAATTAGAAGCAATCTGAATAACACTTGTATTATCAACGTGGAGAGGCATAGGGTTAGATTTAGGAAATCCAATGTTAGCAAGTAATCCATGAAACCATACAACATCGGTGTAAGCAATAGACACAGTTCGATATTCAACCTCTGTTAAGGATTTTGATACATAATCTTGCTTCTTACTCTTTCAAGATATCAATGATTCTCCAAAAAACATGCACCAATTACTGATTGAACGACGAGTATTAGTACATCCTATCCAATCAGAATCTCTAAAAGCATTAAGAGAAATAGGAGAACCATGGGAAAGAATAATCCAAAAGTAGATGTTCCTAGAAGATATTTAATGATGCAAAATAGAGATGACGGGGAGTTTGCATAATTGACTAACTTGCTAAATTGCAAAATAAATATCAGACTGAGTAATAGTAAGGTAATTTAGGCTCCCAAATAATTGTTGAAATATAGTTTGATCAGGAAGAAGACTTCCTTCCTCATGAAGACACTTTTCATTCATTCCAATGGAGTATCTATGGAGGAGGAATCTTGAAGACCAACCAAAGAAATCAGATCCCAAGTATATTTGTGTTGGTTTATAAACACACCTGAAGAATTATTATGACCTTCCAAACCCAAGAAATATGTCAGAGTACCGAGGTGTTTCATATGAAAAGAATCTTTAATGTGCTTTTGGAGACTAAGGATTAATGAAGTATTTGTTCCTGTGATAATAATGTCATCAATATATACCAAAAGAAGAACACAAATTGTATAATTTTTTTGTACAAATAAAGATGAGTCATATTTGCTTTGCTCAAAAGAAAATTGTAGCAAAGTAGACCGAACCTTGTCAAACTGAGCTCCAAGAACTTGTTTTAGTACATACAAATACTGATTCAACTTCCATACATCTAATGTAGGTGTTGAGAACAAACGAGGTGGATGTTGAGTATAAATATCTTCTTGTAATGACCCGAAAGGTCATTTTGAGAACTAGTCCTCTCTCTTTCATAAAATGCCCCTTCCATAAATTTAATGGGAATTTTAAATTACTTTTTGAACTACAAGTATTAATTTAGCGGGTAAATTTTAAATAGTTAATTTTAGTAAGTGGTACATGGGCCAAGTCCATAACATTCAATACCGTAAATGACTTGTCCATGTAAAAACAATTACCGGCGGTGCACAAAACTTGTAATGTTATTTTCCGAAGCATGTCGCTACATTGAAAGAGACTCTCATAGCTCGTGTATATTCCCAATGTAATAATTGTTCTATAAGAATGATGGTGAATTGAAGTTAGAGAATTATCCTTCCTTAAAGGTGAATTAAATTGATTTTGTCCTATTAGGTTAGTATAAATTGACATCACGAAATCTATATTAAAATAATAATATAATGCCCTTTACACTTCGGATAATGTTGATTCTTTGTAAATATACATAGAGAATCTATACTAAAATGCCAGACGGAGGTATTGATGTTATTTAGCACTAGGACTATATAACGGTAATTTTAATTATTGAATATTATATGAGAATTTCTTTTATACTAATGAAACAGATCAGAAAGTAATGGTTGGTCTATTTCTTTAAACTGTATTTTAATTCTCAAAAACTATACTCTCCATATTAAATGTATAGATACTAGAACCTTGAAGTTATAGAAGTTTGATGTAAAATATGATATATTTGGTGTACGCTAGTTCATACCCGATATGTTTTCAAAGACAATGGTCAAGACATGTTAATTTAGTTCTAATAGAATTTTAGATTTATCCTTGCGAGTTTGATTTTATTTTATTTTGGGTGATTTTTCGGGTCTATGATGGATTATAGTAATATGAGTGTTTTTAAATTAGAAATCTTATCCCGGTTATTTTGTGAATAGATTATATTGATTTGAAGTCCAACAAAAGGGGAAGTCTTGAGTCCGTAGTGAATTCTTGATTCATTGAGGCAAATAGATTTCTAAACTCTAGTTAAGTATATGGAATTCGTGTATTTCCTTGTAATATGTGTTTGGGAGTAATGAGAATTGGTGCTGAGTTGACTTGTCCATGTTGAGTAATTTTATTGATGGAAAAAAGAGTAACAAAAAAGTAATGTGATAAATTGTTTTTGTGTGATGTTTAAGAATGATTTGAAGGTTTATTGCTTATATGTTGATTTTGTATCAGGGTTGCATTGTTGTGAATTGTGTCTAGTTATAAAAATAGTCATCTCCTCATTATTTGTGTGAACATGTCATTTACATTACTTTGAGACATAGTTGTGAAAAGTGTTATGTGCATTGAGAAAGAATAAGACATTAAAGTGGAGGTACCATTTCAAAAGACGTATTGTGCGCCTCGATGGATGCTATATCTTGAGAGAAGTATCGTACACCGCAATGACTACAATATCTTGAGAGACGTATCGTACACCGTGATGACTACTATATATCGAGGGACATATCACGCACTTCGATGAATACTATTAACGGGGGACGTATCGTGTGTCGCGACAGATGCATGGACATATATGTCCCTCATGGGTCTCGGACTAAGAGACAACAAGTGTGTATCACTAGGTCAGACATGCATAACTATACTTGACTTTGCATGTCATTGCACTTCACATATTTATCATTAGTCAACTTGATATTGTGTTTTGTTGATATTATTAGTGTCTTTCTTTGGAACTTTGATTGGTGAATATTGAGCTTGTTGTTGAGGATATGTAACTTTTAGAATGTTATTGCTGAGTTGTGTGCTATGTGAATTATGATCCTTTAGGTTGGGCCGGTTTTAAGAAGGTTATTGTTTTGGAGGTTGTAATTGATGAATATTGAGTCTGTTGTTGAGAATATGTGATTGTTAGAATGTTGTTGTTGAGACATGCACTTGGAAATTGTGAATTGTTAGATTGGGTTGGTTTTATGAAGGTTGTAGGTGTGGAGGTTCAGTTGTGGTGTAAGGAGTACCCGTATTCTATCCCTTAGCTTATTTATAGAGTTTTACTTGGTGAGTACCGTGTATTTTGATACTCACTCCTTCCCTCTACAATTCTTTTTGTAGGTTAATAGCCCGAACATTTGTGATATATTCTCTTCTTTTCGGAGGCTTCTTGGAGATTTGTGAGGTAGCTGCTTGTCATCTCAGCAGACCTTGTTACTCCTATTTATGATCTTGTTCTACTCTAGAAACAATTTCATATGAGACTTATATGTTCTTTTGATTCAGTTGTAATACTTAAAAGAGACTTGTACACGTGACAACCAGATTTTTGGGGTATTTTTAAGTTTATTATAAAAATGTCTGCATTTTATTCTAATGTTTGAGTTTTAGGCTAACTTGTATTGGTGGGATAAGACGAGTGTCATCACGTCCATTTTTGGATCGTGACACATCTTTAAGATCACCATAGAGAAAAACATTTTTTACATCCATTTGATGAAGAGACCAGCTTTGCGAAGCAGCATTGACAATAATTGTTTGAGCCGCAGTCATTTTTGCTACTCGTGCATAAGTCATCTATATCCAATAACAACCAACCAAGCTTTGTATCGAGTGGCATCAAATGTTATTTATATAATCCTATTTCCATCCAATTAGGAGTACAAGATACTCTGGTAAATCACCAAGTAGGAACATGAGGATTAGACCTTGAAGAATTCTCATATTCTAGTTGTGGTGCAATCTCAGGTGGCAGATCAGTCCCGAGATGGGACAAAGTTGACTTACGTCGTTTATACACAATTCAGGTTTGAGCCGCTTTAAAGAAGATGAAAAATCATCAAAAGTAAGAAGAAGAGAATAAAGAGAAGATTACTCAACTTGAGTAGAAAAGAAATACTAATTCCAAAGAAAATAACATTTCTAGAAACTCGATATTTGTTAGAGCATGGATCATGTAACATCTCCTCTTCGAAATTTCAATTAGAGATTCGTACAAGTTAAACTTCAGTTATTAGTTCTGGGTCAACTTCAAACAACTGTAGCTTTCATCTAGATAAAGAGTTAGATGTCCCATGAGATATCAAATCGAAGGTCTTTGAGCCTTCATTTCAACGCCACTGAGTTTTTTAGAATCCCAGCTCGTGTGAAGGATTATGCCCGTTTGGGTGCAGCCTCTCTAATTAAGACATTGCATCTGTTTGAGACAGGGGTGTAAAGGTCTTTTTCTTATCCCACATGACTTGACAACATTTTACACACCCAAGTTTACTATCTAATAAGTCGTTAAGTTAATTTAGACATTCCAAAAGCATTTGGGGATTTTAGAGCAAGTTCAAGTGGAGAAAGGAGAAGGGTTTCAACTAAACAACATTACCAAAATGTAATTTAAACTGCATTAACTAATAAATTGACTTGATAAAAAATATTTTGGTCATGTTGTTTAGTTGAAAAGACTATTTCAATTCAAGCTCTTCCAAATCCAAGCTCCTCTAAGATAGGCCTGTTTTGACATAAAATGTAACATGCACACAAATGTAGATGGTTATAAAGGAAAATGACTTCAACCTTAAATGGAAAATATTCACTTTTGGTTTTTGGTAAATAAACACCAGGAAATACTTTCAAAGGAAATATTGTTCATCACTGAATTTGGAAGAAAAGTAAACAAGAACAATATCTTTCAAGTTTCAATGACCCATCATTAAACAATTGTCTTGTCGAACGACATAGAAAAAGTCTATTTTGAAACTTTATTAGTCTTTAAACAGTTACCTCAACTGTGAAAATGTTTAAACTCACTAGTTATCATAAACTCCATGTCATGTAAGAGATGTCTGGAGTTCTACATAAAAACGACGTCCTTCTTCATCATGTCTTACTTAATTTTTACGCCTTCATTTGTAGTTCCACCCTCTATTTCCCCGATTTCTGATTGGAACTCTGCTTTCTCCTAATGGACTCTGGGGCTATTGTTGCTAGAGGAATATCCAAATTCGAAGGCGGCAGAACTTGGTCCAACTCTTTCCAATCAAGTTCTTCAACATTACCATTTTCATACTTCACCTTGAACCGACCAACTTCCCCATCAAATATAGTTATTTCCCCATAGTAATATTGGTTCCCAAAAAACTTGCTAACTTTTCTTCCTTCATATCATGGACCAATAACAGTGTTAAGTGATTATTCTGCTGCATCAGTTACTGTTTTAAGGGAGAAAAGGTATCAACACTTGAAGAAACGGGAACTAACCCGTTAATAACAACAGCCGACTCTCCAGGTATGTCAAACACCCCAAGTACTAAAGACTCCTCCATGTCGTCGTTGAACGGAAAATCCATTTCAAGCCTTCTTTTCTAATCAACCCAGTCAATAGATGATTCTGTGTTATATAATGGAGCTTCTCGTTATCAAATAACAATAAATAGTTGAAACATCAATTGATCTGCTAACAATAATCTAAACACTTGGTGTTTGCTGCAATTCAGATGCTTTTAAAAGAAAAACTGGAGGGGAAAAGAGAAAATAAATTAACCAATCGTCTATTAGCAACCAACATACCATGTCACAACAATATCACGATTCTAAACAACTTTGGCAAGTAAACAGCTAGTTCACAATAAGTTCTAAAGAAGTCTAACAACATGAGTAAATATTATATATCATAATACTAACCTCCATTGACCTTGCAGATTAATTTCTGAAATGAATTTCTAGTAAGTTCTCTTATTAAAATACAAATAAAATTATGAAGACAATTGACATTTTCTACCTATTTGTATGTGAAAGTAGGCTAATTCCTATCGCTGTGAGAAGGAAGCTAATTCACTCACTACACAATTCATGGAGTTCAAGAAAGCCTATGAGAAACTAAATATACTTCTACCATTCAATATTAATATCTGAAGGAATATTGATTGTATTCAAGTGTTAAGGGAATACATGGGAGATATATATAGGAGATATAGGAAGGAGTACTAATCCTAATAGGACTAGGATTAAGGAGTACTAATCCTAATAGCACTAGGATTAAGGAGTACTAATCCTAATAGCACTAGGATTAGTACACAGTAAATACTAATATTATTTTATACTATTTATTTAATACTATCTGTTATTTTCCCCCCTCAAGCTGAGCTGAGCGGAAGCGAACGGAAGCTTGGAACTGAGGTAATCGTGCTGTCGGCTCGGGAGAGGCTTGGTGAGAATATCAGCCGGTTGTTCTTCAGTGGGTACATACTGCACAGTCATGGTGCCGGCCTGAACTTCATCGCGAACAAAGAGACAATCGGTATCAACATGCTTCATTCTGGTGTGTAGGACGGAATTCTTGGCCACACAGATGGTTGATTTGTTGTCACAATAGAGAGCAGGAACAGTGTGAGTGGCGCGGAGTTCGCGAAGAATATATGTGACCCACATGGTCTCAGCAGCAAGAAGAGCAAGGGCGCGGTATTCAGCTTCAGTCGAGGACCGAGAGACCTTGGGTTGTTTTTTTGTACACCAGGAGATCAGGTTCGGCCCCAAAAAAACGAGAAACCCCGATGTAGATTTTCTGTCATTTTTATCATTCGCCCAATCTGAATCTGAGAAACCCCGAAGCTCCAAGTCCCCGGGTCGAATGAGTAAACCACGACCAAGAGTGCCAAAAATGTACCTGAGAATGCGTTTTAGACAATGGTAATCATGTTCACTTGGTTGATGCATGCGCTGAGCAACTCGGTTGACAGCAAACTGGATGTCAGGACGGGTAATGGCCAGATACTGTAGAGCCCCAATGAGGCTGCGGAAGTGGGTGATATCGGCAAAGGGGGTGTCGGCTCCATTCGTAGACGAAGAGACTGCCATCGGTGTTGGTTGACTGGTGCATTTTTCCAGTCCAGCTTTCTGCAACAGATCTCGAGCATATTTTGACTGATGAAGAAACAAGCCGCTGCCTGTCCGAGAAACCTCCATTCCCAGAAAATAATGTAACGGGCCAAGGTCCTTCATTTTGAAGGTAGTATGCATAGCTCGAGTGACATCCTGAATGAGAGCTGCAGTAGAGCCTGTAATAATGATATCATCTACATAGACAAGAAGAATGACTGTACCGTGTGCTGAATGTCGAGTAAACAGACTCGTGTCGTGTACGCAACACGTGAAGCCGAGTCCCTGGAGGAACGTTTTCAGACGTGTGTACCAAGCACGGGGGGCTTGCTTGAGCCCATACAGAGACTTCTGGAGTTTGCAAACATGTTGAGGGAAGCGGGGATCAACATAGCCCGGTGGTTGCGTCATGTAGATAGTTTCATCAAGCATGCCATGAAGAAAAGCATTGGAAACATCCAACTGATTGATGAGCCAATTGTTGCGCACGGCGAGTGACAGTACCAGGCGAATGGTTTCCTGCCGAATAACAGGACTGAATGTCTCGGAGTAATCAAGCCCATACTCCTGATTGTAGCCTTTAGCAACCAAACGAGCCTTGTACCTGGAAATACTGCCATCCGCATTGTGTTTAATTTTGTACACCCATTTACAGCCCACTGGGTGCCGCCCATGGGGCTTAGGTACAAGAACCCAAGTTTTCTGATCAGTCAAAGCCTTAAACTCGTCATCCATAGCATG
This sequence comes from Solanum pennellii, assembly GCF_001406875.1. Taxonomy (NCBI): domain Eukaryota; kingdom Viridiplantae; phylum Streptophyta; class Magnoliopsida; order Solanales; family Solanaceae; genus Solanum; species Solanum pennellii. The sequence goes on from NC_028646.1 coordinate 37,506,437, forward strand.
ACGCCAATAAGCATTTTTTGAGGCAACAGAGTAGGTTGTTGGTTCACTATCGGGAAGGGGTGTATTTGGTAGTATGGTAGCCTGAAAGGTTTTGGGTTAAAAGATACCGGCTTTGCCACGGGTAACATGGGATGAGTATTGGGGGTGGCACGGACGGTGGTGATTCGGGGGTGGCCGGGAAGGACCCAAAACGGATCGGGCTGGAGATGTTGTGGGTATGGGGTGGTTCGGGTTGGTTGTGAGTGTGGGTGGTGGTTGCGGGTGTATTGTGGGTGACGGTCGAAGGGGTTATGAGGGGTGGTTGGGTAGTGGGTGGAAGTGTGGGGGAAGGTGGTGAGGGACCCTGTGAGTATGTTGGAAAAAGGGGAAGGACGCCAATGGATGATGTATTTGTGGAGGAGGAAATAGACTCGTAGGGAAACTCATTTTCGACAAATTTGACATGACGAGATATGTAGACTTTATGAGTTTGTGGGTCAAGACAGCGATAACCCTTGGAGGTAGGATGATAGCCCAAAAAAATACAAGGACGGGATCGGGGTTGTAATTTGTGAGTAATATGAGGGCGTAGCCAAGGGTAGGCAAGACACCCAAAGACGCGGAGGTTGGTATAATTGGGAAGTTCTTGGTAAAGGAGTTGATAGGGTGATTTGTTGGAGAGAGTGTGACTGGGCATTCTGTTAATGAGGTAGTTTGCGGTGGCTAGAGCTTCTACCCAAAAGGAGACAGGGAGATGAGATTGATGTAGAAGAGTAACCACCGTTTCAATGAGATGGCGATGCTTACGCTCAGCCACCCCATTCTGTTCGGGAGTGTATGGACAGGAGGTTTGATGTATAATTCCCAGGGATTGCAGAAACTGGCCAAAGATGTTATTGACATATTCCTTTCCATTGTCACTTCGAAAAAGTTTAACATGAGAATTGAATTGTGTTTTGACCATTTTTTCAAAAGTGACAAAGGTGGTGTATGCCTGTGATTTGTGTTTTAGTGGGTACAACCAAGTGTATTTTGTAAAATCATCCACAAAACAAATATAATAGCGAAAACCAGCAAATGAAGGAACAGCAGTAGGACCCCATAGGTCAGAATGAATAAGTTGAAAAGGTGCAGTTGTACGCTTCTCAGATAAAGTAAAAGGTAATTTATGAGATTTAGCAATTGAACAGGAGTCACAATTGTTTACATGAATGGAAGAAAAACCTAATTGAGACATTAAAGAATTTATTATTTGAGTAGACGGGTGACCCAGACGACTGTGCCACAACAGACTGTGGCCATCAGCCGAAAGAGCCACCGGAGCCACAGGAACGCTTTCTGAAACTGGGTGGGCAGACGAACTTGTGCCAGGAAGAACGTACAGACCATGCTCACAGGGGCCCTGAAAAATCACCCTCTTGGTAGTATTGTCTAGGATCTGAAAATCATTAGAGGTGAACAAGAGTGAGCAATTATTGTCTTTTGTGAATTGGTGAACTGAAAGGAGATTGGATTTAATAGAAGGGACGTGGGTAAGGTTACCTAGGTGAAAGATAGCGGTGGGGGTTTTAATGGTACCCGTGCCAGTGTGAGAAATATTAAGGGACTCACCGTTGCCAACAGTAATACCATTGGAGCCATGATATGGATTTGGAGCGTTAAGCTTGGATAGATCAGAAGTAACGTGCATGTTGGCCCCAGTATCCAACAGCCATTCAGAGGAAGGGCCGGCTTGAGATGCATAATTGGCACGGTTATCACTATTTCGGCTCTCCTCATACCGAAACCAGCAACGAACAGCGGTGTGTCCTGTTTTCTGACAGATTTGACAAGTTGGACGATCCCGCTCGTAAGTGCCCTGCCCGCCGCTGGAAGATGACTGCCCGCCGCTGCCGAAGGAGTGCAGGCTGTTGTTGCTGCCGTGCTGCTGACCGTCGTACGGCGGACGACTGCCCTGCCGACCGCCGCGCCCGCGGCCTCCGCTGTTTCTGCCGTAGCCGCCGCGGCTCCCCTGCCGGCCGCCACCACGCCCCCCGCGATAGTTCTGGCTTGCGGTGAGGGCGGTGGCCGGCTCCATAACAGCGGCTTCTCGGAGAAGAAGTTTGCTCTCCAGATCCACGTTGATTTCTTCACTTTTTAGCCACGAGGAGAGAGTATCCAGGTCAACGGGCGTTGGACTGATGCGAACCGCCTGTTTAATGGAGGAGTAAGCTGATGGGAGCCCCCGAACGACGCACATGACGAGATCTTTTTCGGGAATGATTTCGTTCACGGTGTCGAGGGCTGTGATGATGGTGGAGACCTCGTCTAAATACTCCGCCATAGTTTTCGTGCCTTTGGTAATTGTGTGGAGACGATCACGCAATTGAAAAATATGAGAGTGGGAAATTGATGCATAGCGTGTTGCGAGGGCCGTCCATAGGGCTGAAGCAGTTGTGTAGGATCGGACGTGTTTCTGAACCGTGGGAGAGATGACCGCAATCAAACATGATCGGATCTGGCCATCCACGGCTTTCCAGGCGGCATGGGCCGGATTGGTTTTTTCTGATTTGTCCGTGGCGGGGATGACTGCCGGCGGCGGTTCTGTGCCTCCATCGACGTATTTGAGAAGGTAATTGGCCTCAAGGGCTGTAAGAACGGTGATTTTCCATGTAGGGTAATTTATGTCTGATAATTTTTTGGGAATCAGGGCATGAAGATGCCTGAGAAGGAGTTTAACGCCAGAAGGAAGTGAATCGAGAGGATCCACCTCGGTTGTCATGGCTGCCGCCGCCCAAGAGAAAAAGGGAACGATCGGTTCCCTAAAGAGAGAAAAAAAAACCTAGAGAAAAGAAGATCTAGGTTTTCTGGCTCTTGATACCATGAAGGAATATTGATTGTATTCAAGTGTTAAGGGAATACATGGGAAATATATATAGGAGATATAGGAAGGAGTACTAATCCTAATAGGACTAGGATTAAGGAGTACTAATCCTAATAGCACTAGGATTAGTACACAGTAAATACTAATATTATTTTATACTATTTATTTAATACTATCTGTTATTAATATCAAAGTGTAGTAACTTCAGAGGAAACAAATGATACCAATAAGTTTTTAGCTGTAGTTCCCTCTTTGTTTGAGACTCATAAATCATATATGCTTTCCAGTTCTGTGATCACCTCTCTCAAAGTTGTTTTCAGCGGGTGTTACACAGAGAGAGAGTACTCCATCCAATCAAGAAATAATGTAGGGAGATGGAACAACAACAATGATACAGTTTAGAAAGGCGGAACAAAATCAATAATGATGATGGGAGATAGAACAATAACAAAGAAGGACACAATGAGAAATATTTGTCGCTTTTTGTAAGTAACCAGGGCACATGAAGCAAAACTGCAAGAAATTACAGATTCGCATCCCACAAATTCTTGCTGCTACTGTTGTTACTTCTTCTAGTTCACCCTCAACTGTTACATTTTCCAACCGATCGGTATGCCAAATTTACAAGGTATCATAAATCAATAAAAGAAACCACTCTAGCCCCTGCCCTTACTGAGTCAGGTAACAAATGTATCATTTCTTTCTCAAGCAACAAGATCATTGATTCGACTGCCACAAAATACATGACAAGTATCCTAAAACTTTCTTAAAATTTTGATCACATGAAGCACTATCCTTTGTTACGATAGATGATGGGTCTTATTATACCTTTAATCTGATTTATGTGAGTAAACTTATCAAAGAACTAATATGTTTGTCTAATTATTTCACAATTATTCTACTTTCTAGGATCTTATGATGGAGCAAATTATTGGTAAAGGACATGTATCTGACAGTCTCTACATTCTTGATGCATGCGTGGGTGCCTACATGAATTGTTCACTCAATTATGGTTCTCATCATTTGAAGCGCGTTGTGAATTGGGACATAATTCTCTACCAATTCGAAAAAATTATGTACTCAGTTTCATAATGTACCTTTTCAATCGACTTTGAGTCTTGTCACTTTGCACTCATTAGATATAAATTTCCTTTATGAAAAATTATTCTGAAGCATTCTCCATTTCTCTAATTTTTGTGATGAGAGACAGTTTAATGCTTGTATGCAGTGATTGAGGAGTGACAATGCTAAAGAATTCATGTCAACATTGCTTAAGAAAAACATGAATCAATGTGGTATTCTTTATCAATCTTCGTGTATGGATACACCCTCTCAAAATGGAGTGGCCGATAGAAAAACGGAGTGGTTGGTAAAAAAAAACGATATTTGCTTGAGACTGCTCGCTATTTGTTATTTTAAATGAAGTGACCTAAGCAATTTTGGGCGGATGTGGTATCCACAACTAACTTTAATTGATCGCATTCCATCTAGAATATTTAATGGTGATATTCCCTATGGTTTTCTCTTTTCTAATAAGCCACTATTTACATTAGAGTCAAGGGTGTTTAATAATTATTATCCTATGAACCCTAGAATGATGAACTATGATTTTCTCTAAATGTAAATCTTTTTATGCTGCTACAGAGGTAGACCCAAAGCAAGCTGTGTGTATTATTAGGAAAGTCCTCAAAGCTAAAGAGATACTAGAGTGCAATAATTTTGGTTATCCCAAATGGATATTTCCCTTTAGAATGGTGGGTCATGGCAGGTTATACACAAGGGATAGACTAGCAAAGTGGAAAGTCTCTACCAGTACGACATGCCCACTGTTTGAAGATAATGAGGAATCGACATAACATCTATTCTTCCAATGCACATACTCAGCAAAACTATGGAGGAGAAGACTGAAGACTACTATGGAACCAGATTCAAAGATCACCTATCGCCTGGTCACAAGAGGTAGAGTGGGATACAACAATGCATTAGGAAGAGAGTATTCGTGGATCTAGTATACAAACTTGTGTTATCATGTACCACATACTACGTATGGCAATAAAGGATTTACAGAGCGTTCCAAAATAAGCAAAGGGAAATTGATGACCTATGCAAAACCATCGTAAGAGAAACACACAACAGAGGTAGTGTATATACAAAGGTGGCTAAAAGGTTGCAAGAACTCAACTACTACCCATGACAAAGAAGAATGTAATGAAGAGGCAGTGTACTTTGGGCTAACCAATGATCACATGAGATTGATGGAGCTAAATAGTTAATCAAGAAGGCATTAATCAAATAGAAGAACATCTGAAACTATGTTTACTGATGTTGGTTAAGGATCGTACCATAGGTTTGAGCAACTCCTTTTATACCCCTAATAAGGGCTATGTTGACAAATGATTCAAAAAGAAACTTGACCAAGTCTTCAATATTTTGATAGTTAGTTTCATTTATCTTAGCAAATTTAAATATTGTGGCAGACTAGTAGATAATTAGTAACTAGTGGGTTAGTTGATCTAGATTTTAGTATTTTTTCAGTTTTTGGTAAGCCTATTTATAGGCAGGTCTTGTTGTTTTTATTAGTAAATAAGACTTGAAGAAACTCTTTTGCTCTTTTTTTGTTTATTTTTCCTTTTGATCATCTTTTTTTTCCAACAAATCTGGTACCAGAGCACAATTCCTTTCTAGAAGCTGTGTGAATTGTGGAGAAAATTGTAGTAAATGGTATTTTATCATCTTTTCAACAACTCAATTCTGAACGGGAATGATTGATAGAATCAATATTTCATAGAAGAATGACCGACACCATAAAAACTTTTCACACCCGCACATGTGGATGAATATGTAGGTAACTTAACACACCCTGGATGAATATATCATTGACTTACCAGCTTGATCGCCTTTCTTATTTACCTTTTCTTAGCGGCTGGTTTGTAACTCATGCCAATTTTAACTGGTGTAATGTATGAGTTTTGGAGTATCAAAATGAAAACTATTTTCAAATAACAAGGATTTTGGGAGTTGGTTGAAGTAGGCTTCGTGGATCAATCAGACTCTAACGAATAGAATGAAAAATTGAAAGAGATCAGAAAGAAGGACGCCAAAGCGCTATTCCTGATTCAACAGACATAATTTTTTCAATAATTGCAACAATAACTACATCTTCACATGCATGGATGATTTTGAAGAAGGAGTATCAAGGTTCAGCTAAGGTGATTACAGTAAAATTATAAACTGACCGTCCTGACTTGAGACTCTTTCTATGAAAAATAATGAATTTGTTCAAACTTATTTGTCTAGAGTTTTTTCTTTTATCAATCAGTTGAAGTCTTGTGGTGAAAATATATCTGAAGAAACTGCTGTAGCAAAAGTTTTAAGGATTCTTACTACAAAGTTTCAACGTATTGTTACTGTGATTGAGGAATCTAATGACTTATCTGATTATACTATTGATGAACTAATGAGTTCTTTGCAAGATCATGAAGAGAGTCTCCAAAGGTCACATGAGAAAAATGAAGACAAGGCATTTCAGGTGAAGGGGGAGTCCACTCATCAAATAAATAAGCTAGAAAACTTTGCAAATTGTGGAAGAGCCAGAGGCTCTTTTTGATGAACAGGTCTTGGAAGGGGACAAGGAAGAAACCGATATACAGGAGGTTCAAATGAAGGGAAGCAGACTAGATGTTTTTGTGCAACTACCATACAAAACCAGGTCATGAATAACCAATCAATCTTTGTAGAGGAAAACGATGATGATAGTAAGTTGTTAATGGCCTTTCACTGTGAAAATGAAACCCCAAAAAATTTTGATTTTTGGACAATGGTTGTTCAAATCATATGTGTAGAATAAGATCATTGTTCAAGGAAACTTATTAGTCCAAAAATAAGACGTGAGGCTAGGAGATAACAACAAGATTTAGGTTGAAGGTAGAGGTATTGTTAGCATTATGACCAACCAAGGTAATGCTAAGAATTAGAAGATGTGATGTTTGTTCCTAGTCTGTCTCAAAATTTGGTTAGCATTGGACAACTAATGACTAACAAATAGTCAATTTCTTCTGATGATGGTGTTTGCACAATTAAAAATAAAAAATATAGGAAAATCATTGCTAAAGTTCTAATGGCTTACAATAAAATGTTTCCTTTAGAAGTTTCAATTGTTGAGATGTGTTCTATGGTAGCTAGTGGGGATATTGAAACTAGAATATGACATTTACGTTATGAGCATTTAAATATGAATGGATTGAAGTTATTGACACAAAGGAAAATGTTTTTGGGTTGCCAAAAGTTAAGAATATTGATTTTTGTGAAAACTGTGTTTAGGGAAAACAAAGTAAAAAGTGTTTTCACGTAGGAATGCCTTGGAGAGCTTCTGTTTGTCTTGAGTTAGTACATGTTGATTTGTGCGGTCATATGAGTGTTGAGTCCTTGGGAGGAAGTCGACACTTTCTGCTTCTAGTTACTAATGAGTATAGTCGTATGAGTTTCATATATTTCTTGAAAGTTAAATCTCAAACTTTTGAAAATTTAAAGAAATTTAATTTTTTTGTTGAGAGGCAAAGTGGATGTATACTCAAAACTCTTCAAACAGATATAGGTCGTGAGTTTCTATTGAAATAGTTCAGTTCCTTTTGTGAGGAAAATGGAATACACAGAGAACTCAAAATGGTGCATCAGAACGAAAGAACCACACCGTTGTCGAGATGGGAAGAAGCATGATAGAAGGTAGAGGTATACTGAAATGTTTTTGAGCTAAAGCTGTTGCCACTGTTGTTTATTTGCTGAATATTTCTTCCGTTATGGTAGTGTTTAATAAAGAACCATATGAAGCTTCGAGAGGTAACAAATTCAAGGTAAACCACTTATGTGTCCTAATTGTATTGCTTATGCCTAGATAAATTCACAAGCTTGACGTAAGCTTAATGAAAAATGTGATAAATGTATTTTTGTTGGATATAACACATCACCCAAGGCTTATAATCTATATAATCCAGTTAGTGATAAAACTAGAGTGAATAGAAATGTTGTGTTTAATGAAGATGCAGGTTGGTACATTAATTCCGCAAATGAAAGTTTAAACATTCAATTGTTGCCTTTAGAAGATATTGTTGATCAGGAGTATGTAGCAGATCCCCTTATGGCTGGTCCATCGACTACCTCATCAATTGCACCAGAAACTTCTCGGATATGGGGAAAATCTTCTGTTGAGACAACTCCATTAAGAAGATCAACAAGAGATAGGAAAAAAATCCTAGATATGCTAATAGTACATTTTGTAATTTTGCTTTACTTGTTTCAGATACTACTTTCTTTGAAGATGCTGAAAAAGAGGATAAATGGTACAAGGCTATGGAAAAAAAGCTAATGGATATAACAAAGAATCAGACATGGGACTTGGTATATTTTCTAGAAGGAAAGAAATTCATTGGTCTCAAATGGGTGTTTAGAACCAAGTATCATGAAGATGGCATCATTCAAAAACACAAGGCAAGGCTCATCGCAAAGGGTTATTCCTAGCAACAAGGTACTGACTTCCACGGAACATTTTCTCCTGTTGCCCGCTTTGAAACTGTGAGAACTTTCATAGCCTTGGCTGATAAATTAAATATGGCCAGTGTACCAATTTGATGTTAAAGCCGCCTTTTATATGGCTATTTGGAAGAGGAAGTGCACGTCTCACAACCTAAAAGTTTTGTAGCTAATGGCAAAGAAGATAAGTTTTACAAGTTAAAAAAGGCAGTTTATTGCTTAAGACAAGCATCGCGGGCATGGTACTTAATAATTGACTCTTATTTCCAAGAGATTGGCTTTCAAAGGACAAATAATGAGTCTACTCTTCATATAAAAAGAGGAGGCAAGAATTATTTTTTAGTTGTATGTCTTTATGTTGACCTTATGATAAATATGGGCTCGAGTGAGTCTATCTTCATTGAATTTGAATACCGCATGATGAAGAATTTCGAGATGTTTGATTTTGGTCAGCTACATTATTTTCTTGGTCTTAAGGTGAAACAGGGAGTTGATGGCATATTTCTTTCATAAATAAAATATGAAAAATATCTTTTGAAAAAGTTCAATATGGTAATTGCAATGTTGCTGCAACGCCAATGAAGATTAATGAGAAGTTGTGTCATGCTGATGGTTCTGAAATTAAAAAATGACTTATTTTAGAAGTATGCTTTGTGGTTTGAACTACTTGTCTCATACAAGACCAAACATTTCTTTCTCTGTTGGGGCATATAAAGATTTATGCAGAATCCAAGTAAGCTTCACCTTGGAGTTGCGAAGAGAGTATTGAGATATATAGCAGGGACAACAGATACTAAAATTTGGTATTCTAATGTAACAAATTTCATATTAACTTGCTTAACTGATAGTGACTACGCAGGAAGAATTGATGATAGAAAAGGCACATCTGGTTTCTTGATTAATCTTGGATCTGGAGCAGTTTCATGGCGTCAAAAGATGCAGGAAGTGGTGCCTTATCAACTTCAGAGGCTGATTACATTGCAGTAATTTCTGCAGCTTCTCAAGTAGTTTGGTTTAGGAGACTTGTTGCTGATTTTAATTGTGCCAAAGAGAAGATGCGCAAGCTAGTCTATCAGAAGGAGAAAGCGAGGGAGTGAGATTTGAGGTTTCATTAGGGTAGACTGAAGACCAAGCTGCTATCGTCATGTACATGGTACAACAAGAAGAGAATTAGCAGAAATCGAAAGGTTTTTACCCAAAACTCTGCTCTGATACCTCGCGATGCATCCGTGAAATGGGACGGAGATCTGCCCGAACTTAGTCCAGTCCTATTAAAGATGGGGGAGAATCAAGCAACTCGACTGAGATTTTTTGTTACAATAGATATGCTATTGCGATGACAAAGAAGACAACATTCCTTAGTAGAACACAAGCACATAGATATTCGCTATCACTTTATCCGGAGTTTTATTTCCACTGGAGAAATTACTTTGAAGTCTTGTGATACAAATGAGCAAGCAACATACATCTTCACGAAGTCCCTTTCGCAAGCAAAGCACGGGTTCTTCACAGGTCAAATTGGAGTTTGGAGTTTTCAATCAAGGGGGAGTGTTGAAAAATTATTCAACAAGAAACTTGACCAAGTCTTCAAGAGTTTGTAGTTAGTTTCCTTTATCTTAGCAAGTTTAAATAGTGTCGCAGATTAGTAGCTCATTAGTAATTTGTGGATTAGTGGACCTAAATTTTTTGTAAGATTATTTATAGGCCTTGTTGCTTTTATTAATTAATCAGAATTGAAGAAGTTTGCAGTAACTTTTTATCTCTTTTGCTTTTTTTTTCTGTTTATTTTTCCTTTAGATTATCTTTTTCTTTCCAGCAGGCTAAATATTGATCACCATGATGCATAAACATATGTCTCATATCCGACAAGGTATGATATGACTTAACTAATTGGGCCGACTCTATGCATTCACGTGATTTATATGTCGGTTACTTTTTAAGACTCCCATAATGAACTAAAATATGATGAAAGAAATACTCTTAAGGAAGTTTGAATGACATCATCTCTTAACCTTCATATGTTACCATTATGCCTGTTTTAATTATATCTACTGATCTTGATATGTACCTTTACGTTTCATTCTGTCATTTAGCATACAATAAAATTCCATATGTACTTATGTCCCTTCTGGCGGGGGCTATATCTTTTTATTGATGCATATGTAGATATACAAAAGTGTAATTAGGAGACTCTCTAGGTTCCATATCTTTTGCTATTAGTGACCCCCTCTTTGTGATCTGGGACTTAGTCTATATATTTTAGGAAGTTATATTTTCTTTGAGGGTATTACCAAAGCCTTATCTCGTTGATACTATTCAGTTATGTTTGGAGGCTTCATAGATTGACGAATAGTTATTTTACGTTTGGACCTTTGTTGTAACACCTCTAAAATAAATTAGGTGAAACTAGAGTCTAACACGTGTATCATGAGGTTTTGAAGTCCTAAAATTGGTTATAATGGAGTTTAGAGGCAGTGTCTAATGTTTGGTAGTGTTTGCAGGTTAAACGTCCAAGAACGTCCATGACCTTCGGAAGTTTTGCCTTGAGATGTGCTTGTATATTTAGGTGTGCCTTTGCATGTTGTACATGTTCGTTTGGTTGAAATAGATGTGAGAGGTTCCTAACTTGTGTACGTATGTATTTGAGTTGGAAATTTCTGGGCACGACTCCCCAAGGACCAACCTAAGGGTCCTTGAGGAGGACCCGACTTGTGAGAAAGAATGTCAAAAACAGTCTCAAAAAATGGAGGAAATGAACGGCCCTTAGGTCAGTGTATGCCCCCATCGATTTGGGCGTAGGTTGAAACTTCTCCTGGGGAGCTTAAGATCCCATTTGAAGAGCCTCTGATCCAAACCACGGATCATCAGCACGATCCGTTGATGGATCAATGAAGTGTCGACTGCTCCGTTGATGGTGACATGCAGAATTTTCTGCAAGATCTCGACCAAGCCAAGGCTAATTTGGGAAATTCACCTAATGTTCTAAACATATTTTGGCAGTTATTTTAGAGATTATTGGGTATTTTAAGTAGTTCTATAAGTCTAGAACCCCAAGTCTATTTCATTATTAAAAATCAAAATCCCAAACCCCAAAAAAGAACTCTCTAGAACTTCATTGAAGCTTGAAGGGAGATTGAAGCTTGGAGTTTGGTTTCTCCATAAATTCTCTCTCAATTTCATGGATAATCTTCACAAGGTTTGTTTTTTCATCCTTCAATATCTTTCTTCAAGGAGCCAAACTTCAAAGTGATTTCTAAGATCTTTTCAAAAGATGAATTGTCCTATTATGATACTTAGCCATGGGTTCTTGCATAAAACTTTTTGAACCAATGAAATATGATTGAATTGATGTTAATTTGATTATTCAAGATTGAAATTCCTATGAACCCATGAAAATCATAATATCCTTATTTAGACTATTTTATGGATGATTTGATCACGTCTCTAATGTATTGAATTCTTGTGTAGTTTACTTTGGCTTATTAAATTATGTAAAAAGCATGTTAGACTCGTATGTAGGTTGTCTTAAATTGATGAAATTCATATTGTACTATCTTGGATAATGGTATATTGTGATTAGTGGGTTGAATTAGTGATCATGGCTATTGATACGAGCCTTTATGGATTGAATTGGTAGAGTTGGCTATGGATTAGAGTTGTTGTAGATGGAATGGTTGTATGTTGACCTAATATTCTTTATATTGTCTAGTATAGATGTTTCAATTGTGATGTTTGGTATGGTCCACTTATGGTGGCGGTGCTTACGTGTTATACTTGTGAATAATGTGGCCTTCCGGCATTACTTTATGAATTATGATATTGTGGTGCTATAACTTGAATATGTAAGTATTGTGAAGGTTTGTATGACTTATGTGTATATGTGAAGTCAAAGCATGTGTTCTTCTAGTTGATGATAGGTATCTATAGTAGACTATGGTGATGCCTTTATGTGTGTTACTTGATGTTGAAGTATGAATCTTCCTAGTTGATTATATGAGTCTTATGATTAACTACGATGATGTTTCTATAGGAGTGTGTAGGGTGACTTGTAGTATACTTGATTGTCCCTATGTGCTAGTTGAATACGAATAGACATGGGATAAGATTAAGTATGTGTGTGTCTTGTTGTGGTAGACCTATGTTCCTCTACTTGATACATCAAATATGAATATGACTCTTGACTTAGTAGGCTAAAGAACCTTTGTCATGAATGTTTATGTATGATTGAAATCTGACCTTGAATATAGTGAATAAGGTCATTCATGTGGAACCTTCAATCTAGATAGAAGGTTATTATATCCTTGAAGTTGAAAGCCGTAATAGTATCCTACTTGTGTGAATGATGGACTTAGATATTGGTTTCCTGAAACGACATGAAATCCTCCTTAGGAAAGTCATGAAGCTATCCTATAGTCCATTGTGTGGCAGACTTAGTGGACCCCTTTGGTAAGGTGTGATATGATTTGGTTATGACTTCTATATGGTACCTCTTCATATGCACTTAGATTGAAATACTCAATAAGAACAAAGGCTAGCAACGAGTAAGTATGCTTGGGGAGTGGCTCTATTTAATATGAGATTAGATCCCAAATAAACCCTTGATATTCCTTAACCATGTGCTTACCTAGGATGTGACCTAGTTTTACCATTGGCAAGTAGAACACCCTCCATCGGAGTAGAATTGACTCCGGATTCCATGCCTAGATAGTATGGTATATGCATGTTATTGCTATATTCTCATCATGTGGTGTATACATGCAAGTGTTGGATAAGTTCTATGAAGTTTAGGTAGTGGAATAGGACGTTATCTAGACATAAAACGAGTAGGCTTTGAAGAGGTTAGTACGTAGGTTCCCTAGGTCTTCTCCAAGACCATTATGTGAAAGTAATTAAGTGTTTAATGTCTCCTAAATGGTTTAATGAACATAGTGACTTAAGTTAATGTATATTAATGAAAAGGTGCTTATCTAGAGTAGCTTTAAGGATTGTCTAGGTAGGAATCGTGAGGTTGTATGGGGGGTCTCTTCATGTATTTTTTAGGTGAGCCTTAGAGTAATTCTAGGTAGGGAGTTAAGTTGTTAATGGTAATAATCTTATCTTAGGTAGTCTAAAGGATCACTTCGGTATTTTGAAGTGGTTGTAGTGGCGGTCGCTTCATAACTCACTCAAGTGATCCTTAGAATAACCTTTGGTAGGAGGGTCTCATACTTATGTGATTTGAAGTGATCTTGATTCTATATTGTATAATATGACTTATATATGCTTATGTTCGCTTGTAAGTGACTCTTATACTTGTCTTATGAAGTTTTCTACAAAAAGAACATGTTTTATACAAATGTCCTTTTAGCATGATTTTAATTGTATGTCACCATACTTAGTGCATTCTAATGTTCTAATTCCATATATTTTGTCTTATATCCAAATGTGTAGGTGGTATTTTAGAGGAGTCTTTAAAGTAAAGATTGAATTGTAACATTCGTTCAAGCTAAGTTGGGGTATATCCTCAATAGATTCGAGGACATCATTATGTTTAATTTTCATTGTTAAAAGTATTGTAATAGACTTAGATATTTCTATATTGTTGATATGTGGGTCGTGTCCCATGATATTCGTGTGTCTAAGATGGCAACTTTGAGACTTAGCCTTCCGTTATGATTTTATATAAAAGATGTTTTAAAATATTACTATTTCGTTTCAAATGTTTTAATTCTGCACTACTTGCATGCAATGAATGATTTCAAAGGGCTTGTACAAGACCTCCAAGAGGTCAAGTACGCCGTGCCACGATTCGAGAAATACCATTTCTTCTATGGTGTATCTTTGGTCGTGACAAACTTTGTATCGGAGCATAGGTAATGAAGTAGTCTTTAGGAATCCAAAATCTCATTAAAGCCACGTCTAGTAGAGTCTTGTTCATCGGTGTGAGCCGCGACACATCTATGAGCGAGAAGCTATAGGACGATAGAGTTTCAATTTCTTCGTCACTTTAATGTTGTGCCAATAGAGTTGAGGTTATAAGTGTCTATTCCTAATCTCTTCACTTGTGTTTTTAGGAGATGTCTATTTAAAGAATGGCCGCAACAAGGTGGGAGTATGAGGGAGTGCATGAGGTAGTTCCTCAAGGTGAGAAAGTCCCTATAATAGGTGAAGGGGATGTGGTTCCGGCGGTTCCCCCGGACATGACTAATGGGGAGATTAGATAGGCTAACCTAGCACTAGCCCGAGTCATAACAACTCATGTGAATAGAGGTGTTGAGCCTAGGGTGAATGCTTTAGAGAGTACCATGACCTCTAGATTGGGGGACTTTATGAGGATAAATACTCGTATCTTTCTAGGATCTAAGGTGGGAGAGGATCCCCAAGAGATTCTTGATGGTGTGTATAAGGTGTTGAGTGCCATGGGGGTTATTTCTAGGGAGAAGGATGCATTGGCTTCATACCAATGGAGGGAAGTTGGTCAAGTGTGGTACAACCAATGGAAATTAATAGGTTGATTTAGTTGGGTCCTATAGAGTTGGAAGAGTGTAAGGAATCTTTCTTAGGAAAGTACTTTCCCCGTGAGAGGAGGGAGGTGAAGGTTGAGGAGTTCATTAACCTTAGGCAAGGTAATATGGGTGTTGTATGTCCAAGATTAGGAGAATCACAAGGAACTTGAAGAGGGGTAGATCCGATGAGCAAAACCAACCTAGGTTTAAGAAGAAGGCTCCAGACCATGATGGACCTAGTGATCCTAAGGTCAAGGTTGAGGGTTGTAGTAATTGTCAAGGTGTTAAGCCTACTTGTGCTAGGTGCGGGAAGGAACACTTCGGGAAATGGCTAGCCGGTACCGGAGGTTGCTTTGGTTGTGGTAAGGATGGTCCTAAGGTGAGGGATTGTCCTACTATTGCAGAAAGAGCAAGATAATCCAAGCACGTTCCTCCTAGTGCTCCGGAAGGTGATGCTCCGAAGAAGAATCACTTCTATCTTCTTCAAGCTAAGGGAGCAAATTCGGGTGATGATGCTAGTAAGTTATAGTTTTCTCTCTTGTACTGTGATGGGTCCCTTCTAAGTGGGGGAGTATGGTGAGTAGTGGAATTATGATTTTTTGTCACTCCTCTTCTATTCAATTCAAGCTTGAATGATAGAAAGTCATAGAAGCATGTTGCATATTGCATTTTGTGTAGGAGTCTAGTTGAAATTTAATTTCCTTGATTCCTTGCACTGTTCATTTAATGAAGTTCTATTTATATTGTAAAATGAGCTTATATGGTATTGTCTCCCATATTGTCATGATTCCATCATAAATAGCTTAAGAGTTGCATTATTGAAATGTTGAGCATGTTTCACTTTAAAGTTTGGTGTTCACTATAAAGAAATTGAAACTTTTGGATAAATTGTTCTTTTATGAAAAAAAAGGTTTGAATGTGTCGAGAAATGATGTATATGAGCATTGTAATGTGTGGAGAAGGAGATCCTCCTATATGAAATGAAGAATGTGAGTCTTATTGCATGATGAGTTGTAGAAGTAGTTTCTATCTTCTTGTTGTGTTTTGAGTGTCTTGATTATGTGGAATTGGTGTTCCTAATTGAATATTGTGTGGTATGGCTATATGCTGCAAGTCCTGAGTTTCCTATCTTTTGAATGTGACTAAAGAGTAGCAAGTGTAATTCGAGGACGAATGTTGTCAAAGTGGGGAAGAATGTAACACCTCTAAAATGAATTAGGTGAAACTAGAGCCTAACATGTGTGTCATGCGATCTTAAAGTCCTAAAATGGGTTATAATGGTGTTTAGAGGCAGTGTCTAAACTTTGGTAGTGTTTGGAGGTCAACCGTCCAAGAACATCCATGACGTTCGAATTTTTTATTGCCTTGAGACGTGCTTGTATGTTTAGGTGTGCCTTTGCATATTTTACGTGTTTGTTTTGGTTGAAATTAATATTAGAAGTTCCTAAATTCTATACGAATGTATTTGAGTTGGAAAATTCCGGGCACGACTCCCCTAAGGACCAACCTAAGGGTCCTTGAGGAGGACACAACTTATGAGCAAAACTGTCAAAAACAATCTCAAATGACAGAGGCAATTGACGCCCCTTAGGTCAGTCCACGCCCCGTCGATTGGGCGCAGGTTGAAACTTAGCCTAGGGAGCTTAATCTCCCATTTGAAGAGACTATGATCCGAACCATGTACCAACAAAACGGTCCGTTGGTGGATCAACGAGGCGTCTACTGGTCCGTCGATGGAGACATGCAAAATATTCTGCAGGGTCTCGGCCAAGCCAAGGCTAATTTTGAAAATTCACCTAATATTCTAAAAATTGTTTGGGAGGTTATTTATGGGCTCTTTGGGTATTTTAAGTCGTTTTGTAATTCTAGAACCCAAGTCAAATTCATTATTCAAAACCAAAACCCCTAACATCAAAGAAGAACGCTCTAGAACTCCATTGAAGCTTGAATGGAGATTGGAGGTTGAAGCTTGGTTTCTCCATCAATTCTCTCTCAATTTCGTGGATAATCTTCATCATCGTATGGTGTTTCATCCTTGAATATCCTTCTTCAAGGAGCCAAATTTCTAAGTGATTTCTATGATCTTTTCAAGAGATGAATTGTCCTATTTTGGTATCTAGTCATGGGTTCTTGAATAAAACATTTTTAATCAATGAATTATGATTTAATTGATGTTAATTTTATGATTTAAGACCAGAATTCCTATAAACCCATGCAAATCATGATATCCTTCTTTTGACTATTTTATGGGTAATTTGATCATGTCTCTAATGTATCGAGTTCTTGTGTAGTTTACTTTTAGCTATTGAATTATGTAAGAAGCATGTTAGAATTGTATGTAGATTTTCTTAAATTGATGAGATTCATATTTTATTATCTTTGATCATGGTATATTGTGATTATTGGGTTGAATTGGTGATCATGGCTATTGATAAGAGCCTTTATGGATTGAATTGGTTTAATTGGCTATAGATTAGAGTTGTTGTAGAGGGAATGGTGGTATGTTGACCAAACTTTGTCTATATTGTGTAGTATAGGTTTCAATTGTGATGTTTGGTATGGTCAACTTATGGTGGCAGTATTTATGTGCTATACTTGTGAATAATGTGGCCTCGTCGGCATTACTTTATGAATTGTGAAAGAATGTGGCCTCGTTTACATTACTTTATGAATTATGATTATAATTTTAATTTGTGAGTATTGTGCAGGTGTATAAAACTTATGTGTATATGTGAAGTCAAAGCATGTGTTCTTCTAGTTGATGATAGGTATCTATATTAAACTATGGTGATGCCTTAATGCGTGTTACTTGATGTTGAAGTATGAATCTTCCTAGTGGACTATATGAGTCTTATGATGAACTTTGATAAAGTTTTTATAAGAGTGTGTCGGGTGACTTGTAGTATACTTGATTGTCCCTATGTGCCGACTTGAATGTGAATATTACATGTGATAAGATGAAGTATGTTTATGCCTTGTTGTGGTAGACCTATGTACCTCTACTTGATACATGAAATATGAATATGACTTTTGACTTAGTAGGCTAAAAAGAAAATTTGTCATGAATGTATATGTATGATTGAAATATGACCTCGAATAATTAAGAAGGTCATTTTATGTGGAACCTTTAACCTAGATACAAGGTTATGAAATCCTTGAAGTTGAAAGTCCTAATGGTATCCTTCTTGTGTGAATGATGGATTTTGATATTGGTTGGCTGGAACGGCATGAAATCATCCATATGAAAGTCAGTAAGCTAACCTATTAGACCATTGTGTTGCAGCCCTAGTGGACCCCTTTGGCAAGGTGTAATATGATTTGGTTATGACTTATATATGGTATCTCTTCATATGCCCTTAGATTGAATTACTCTATTAGAACAAAGGCTAGCACCTAGTGAGTATGCTTGGGGAGTGACTATATTTAAGATGAGACTAGAGCAAAAAGAAACCCTTGATATTCCTTAACCATGTACGTACATGGGATGTGTCCTAGTTCTACCATTGGCAAGTAGAACACCCTCAATCGGAGCAGGGTTGACTCCGGATTCTATGCCTAGCTAGTACGGTGTATGTCAGTTATTGCCTATTATCATCGTGTGGAATACATGTTAGTGTTGGATAAGTTCTATGAAGTTTAGGTAGTGGAGTGGGACTCTATCTAGACATTGCACGAGTAGGCCGAGATGTTAGTATGTAGGTTCCCTAGGTCGTCACCACAACTAATTTGATTATCAGTGGCGAATTATTTTATCATAATTTTTTTGACAAAAAATATTTGGTCAATGTTTCGTCATTAAATGTGCGTCTCTAAAAGTCTAAAGAGACAACTTAATGTTTCGTCACTAAAAATATTCTATTAACTATAAAATGAAAATTTGTCTCCAAATATGTAGTATTTGTGACGAACATATTTTTACTAATAAGCGTAAATAATTTGTAGCTAAAAATATCGTATCGTCGCCAAAAATGTGTTTAATACTTATGAAATTTGTCGCTAAATAAAATTTTTATTAGGGACGTAGTTTGTTATCTTCAAAGTCATGCATAATTTGTAACTAAAAGAATATATTTTGTTACCAAAAAGATAATAATTTCGTAGTTGAAAAGTGTTTTTGATATTAAATATGCATTATAAGTGACACAATTATTTGTCGCTCTATGTTGTCTTAATTATTAACATTTTACTGCTCATGAAATATTAAATTAATTTATAGTTAAATACATGTATTTTTTCCACCAATATGAAGGTCATTTTAGAATAAGTTAATCTGTCACTAAATATAATTATTTGTGACAGATAAATATGTACCAATATAATTTATTTTTTATATATAAAGCAGATATTTTTGTTATCAGATTGTGTTTCTAAAAATGTATAAATATGTACATAAATATGATTTTGTTATAAAATCAAGCTTATAAGAATATAATCGTAAAGAAAAGAAGACAAGAGAAGTAAATAGAAGAAGACGAAGTTTCTTCTTGTTCAAGTATATGTAAGTGTCATCTGTATATCATACAATAGTGAATGAACAACCCTATTTATAGATTGAGAAATCACTCAAAAGTCACCATATTAAATATCATAATAAATAGATATATTCTTATCCAAAAAGGTTCATAAAACCTAGTGAATATGGATGGTTCTTCATGTACTAACTTTATGGATTATCCACTTATTCAATGGATTTATAACACTCACCCTTGGATGTCCACAGATAATGTGCCTCGTTAAAACCTTACTAGAATAACCTTGTGGGAAAAAATTCTCGTGAAGGAAACACAGTACACATATCTTTTGATACGCACTATTTGTTGCCTCATTAAACACCTTGCCAGGAAAACCCAGTGGGAAAAAATCTCGGTCAAGGAAAAAAGAGTGCAACACGTATTATACTTCCCCTGATTAAAACATCTCTTAATTTCTTGTGATGATGTCTCCAATATTCGTACATTGTGGTTGATATATTCTTTTTCAAAGAAAAAATCACACATTTCCTGAATATGGTTTGTCATTTATCTCAACCAGGCGCACTTTCGACTTGCTTCATGGAGGGCTTTTATAGCAACATTTGCTTCATTGATCGCCAAGATATTATGGGGCCTCCAAATGCAAACACATAGCGTTCTTGAGATAGAGCTTTATGCGGATCAGATAAATATTCTACATCTGCGTAACCAATCAATTTTGTCTTGGATTCCCCGGAATAGAATAAACCCATAACTATGGTCCTTCGAGGATATTCAATCATGTGAACACTATTTCAATGTCCTTTTATCGGGGAAAAACTGAATCTTTCCCGTAAATTTACTACAAAACAAATATCTGATAATATTGTTAGCAAAATGCACTAGTGCCCTGATTGCACCAAGATATGGAGTTTTATCACCAAGAAGCTCTTCATATTTCTTTTGAGATCAAACTGAATCATCATTTATGTCAAGCGATCTCATAATCATTTGGTTACTCAATGAATGTGATTTATCTTATACAAAAACATATGTGTGTATGTGTTCTGATACACAAATATTTCATTTGTCAAATTATCAATCAGTAGGTCAAGACAAAATTCTGTCTTACCAAGACCTTTTCATAAAAATACAAAGACAATTAGGATCATTCTTTTGTATCATTTTCTTCCTTGACTTTTTCAATCCATATAAGAATTCTTGAAGCTTTATTGAAAAAATTACTATTATATGCTTCAGACACCTCGATTGCTTGAAGGATTATCATATAACCTTCATTGTCTAGCTAGACATGACAATTATTCATTATATGCATTCAAGTTTTTCATATGTTGTCAGATCAAAACAAACCTCATTGCATCCACCGTAGGAGAAAACATCTCCAATAATGTCAAGAATTTCATGAAGAACTTTTATGCCCCAATGCACAAATTGTACTTGATATATTACGATTATACCATCGCATAGTAATTTATCGTACCTCACTAACATTATACTTGATTTATGGACTACAAGTCCAAAATGTCACTTTTTTAAGTGAAACAAAATATACTTGAATTGTGTATTTTACTTGGCCAACCATTTATTTGTCCACACTATATGGCAGATTTGAATTTAAGATCCTCGTCACAATTTATATCATTGAGCACTACCTCATAACAAAGATACTATCGACGGTTATTTGATATCTATTCTAAGAAGACATAACTTATCGAGATCTCTTCATTTTTCTTCATTTTACACGTACCTGAACCTTTTTCGGAGTTTTATGAAGTGTTATGTCAATGTGCTCTTTTATAGCACTTGCCTCATTATCATGACCATATTGATCATTTGCTCATTCCATCTTCAAGGAATTTTGTATTTGGAATCGATTGGTCCATTACGCTTCCGGCGTATCATAGACTATGTCCTTCAAGCCTTCACATTGGAGCATTTGTAGCTTAATTATTTCATAGGGTCAGTACATTCATATGGCAATTGATTTGCAACATTATGCAAATGAATTATCCCTTGAACTTTAAGTTCACATATTTATTTAGTGAGGATCTAGATAATTCATAATTAACTTGACGCATAATTTTCAGTTGTCAATCATCTCCCCCTAATGTTAGCAAATCTAACATTCATCCCAACCTTATTTGGGAATTCATCTTTATGAGTGGTGGAGCAATTAGATCATAACCGCACATTCAACCTTTTAGATTAAAATTATTTGGTTCCTGACCTTGAACCAATTTTAATTGGGAAACCTTGTTGGCTTGATGCATACATGTGTTGATACATGTACTTATCTCATACCAAATCTCATTTGGAAGTTTTGTTCTCATAACCATGATTTAGCTATAATTGGAGGCATACAATTTTCTGCTAAATCAACAAACATTATCAATATAATATCACATTTTGAAATTGTGCTCTTAATTTTAACACTCGAGCAAACAACCTTACAAAACCAATTTGTAAGTTGACAACAAAACACATGTGACCACGCATAGATGCATCGATCATATAGTTTCAAATGATCCACATGACAGGTGAACGGGTCCATATTCACATTTTTATATGTTCCAAAAAATTTAGGGAATTACAATCCCAACCTTAACTGGTACGATGATCATTTTATGAAGAGAACAAGCAACACATGAGAATTCTTGAAGAATCTTTTATTTCTTCATCATATAACCCACATGAATTCTCAATTACATTTGTATCACATTTAAACCAGAATGATCAACCGGTCATGCCAACTAATCTTTATTTCAGTACACTTATAATTACTTTGGCATGTGATTTCATTAGCATTCCCACGTTTGTGTGCAACAGACAAGAGGAAATGATGGGTAACATTTTACATAAATATTTATAACCCTTTCGATTGTAGTGATTTATAGTCTCGATATTTATTTTCAATTGATCCGAAACTTTAAAAAAATTCTTTTGAGACTTACTACAACCCCATTATTATTTCTCTAATAATAATACAACTCGTTAGAGCTTGCTATTAATTTTGTGTACTATCACATATTGCATGACACCATCCCTATTGTGAGAATCTCCTTCAAGGAGAAATTATATCATTATTTTCATGGTCAAAACATTACGAGCAACACATGTTTCTTGCTTTACTTTTGTTGTACCATACGTACATAACAAATGACAAATTTTTATTGCCACACAATAATGACCACAACCCTTATAGGCAAGAACTATTTATTTCTTTTGCCCTTTCGATAGTTCATAACGAACATATCATAATATTTGTGACGTATAAATGTACACGACCATTGACCGTTCATGTCAAATAAAATTTATATATATTTCTCTCAAACCTCTCGTGGATATGAGATGTGGCATATATCATTTTATTTCTCAAACCTTCCATAAAGGTGAGTTGTGCATATATCTAACCCTTAATGATTTTATCACATCTTCACCCATTCTCTTGTAGAATGATCGAGCATTCACGATACTCATCACAAGTCACATTATCTTCATGGAATGGACTAATCATTTATATGTTCTTCATTAATTTGCATTATAAGCAAATTGTAATGGCTTTAGAATTCATCATATTTTCATGACACACCTCAACATCACTTGAAATATCAAGTGTACCATCACTTTATCTTCTTGTCTTTTGATGGAGGATTTATAAACTTGTCAAATTATTGGATCGACAATATTCACAAGTCCAATGACCTTTAATACCATTTTTATAATAAAAATGGTCCTCACATTTTGAAGGATTATTTGGAGAATTCATAGTGTTCTTCTTTTTATAATTACCACAATGATGACTATTATAATTACGTCCCTTCACGTCCTTTTTCATATCGTTAATCATTTGTCATCTTTCAGACTAATTATTTACAGCTACCATTCATACGATAGAATGGAGCAAGTCAACATCATATTTCAAAGTTATTATATGTTGCTACCACATTCTTTTCAAGGAATGGAGCAAATAAAATAGGACGAATTTCAAGGCTTTTCATCAAAGCTTTAGTCATCATTATATCATCACTATGGTGAATTGAATCAAACTCAATGTCTTATCCATATAAGGTGTGTTAGGCCAAATTATATGGGACTTGAACCCAATCCATATCATCATGGTGCATCAAAACTCAAATTGATGTCTTAACCCCTTGGTGCGATAGAACTTGAATTTATCGTCTTATCCTCAAATATTTTTCATTATGTGCATCTAGACTTTAACCAGATGTCTTACCCTTTTGCTGTGATGGGACTTGAATCCATCGTCTTACCTTTCAATCAATGTCATATAAGTTAATACCAATAAAACTCAACCATGAGCCTTTAAATGAAATCAAGAATTATAGAAGCAAATTTAGTCAAAATAAGATTGAGAGTTTTCTTACCTCTAACAACTATGAATATTAATAAGTTCCTCTAAATCAACATGAAAATTTACTTCTCTATCCTTCAATTCTTTTCTGAAACGAAGAACTATTAGTATAATAATAAACCAATGTATAAAATTGTTAAAGTAAAACAAATCAATATGTTTTACATTTTCATATATCACATATATACTAAAAGAAATTATTAGTATAAGAGGAATTTTCAAAAATATAAATATGTAATAAGAAAAAATAAATAAAATATGTTCCTGCTCACAAGTGTTTCAACTATAACACTTTTGCGAAGTGTTATAACATTTAGAGCATACTGGTGCTGATAACGTGTTATAATATCAAGCTCATAAGAATGTAATCATAAAGAGAAGAAGACAAGAGAAGTAGATAGAAGAAGAGGAAGTTTCTTCTTATTCAAGTATATGTAAGTCTCATCTATATATCATACAATAGTGAATGAACAATCCTATTTATAGGTTGAGAAATCACTCGAAAAGTCATCATATTAAGTATCATAATAAATAGATACATTCTTATCCAAAAAGGTTCATGAAACCTAGTGAATATGGATGGTTGTTCATGTACTAACTTTATGGACTATCCACTCATTCAATGGATTCATAACAGATTTATTATTTATGACAAATTGCATATATTTAATTCTTTGTGATCGCACTTGTTCTTCTTAATTTTTATCATTAATTAAATATTTAATCTAATTTTTTTAAGTGTGTCGCTCCTGTTAGTAAAAATATCAAATTAATAAAAGAAAATGTGATACCAAAAATTCATACAGAATCATACACTAATCACATTATAATATTCTGATATAATATTTTGGTATAAATTTATTGAGTAAATAAAGTGAGATCACTCATATATTAAAAAGAAAAACTGAGACACATTAACAATGGTAAATTCAAAAATAAAAAAGTGTGTTGTTTCCTCACGTGTTGACCATCAATCTGAAATCTTCATATATTGAGTTACTTTCTATATTTGCACGTACCTGTGTGAAAAGAAATATATAATTTATTAACATGTTTTTTTAATTTCATGATTTATTTAAAATATATATTCAAACTTAATGATTAAACTTACACTAATTACTGGTATAAATAATAAAGAAAAAATTACTTGAGTGGATGCTTTTTAAAAATAATTACTGATTTTAAATATATTCTTTAAATATTATCATTTATAGTAATGTATGATAATGCTATATATTTTATTAGATTTGTCTTTCTCTTTTTCCTATTTCTCCTTTTTTTTCTCTTGCATTCTTTATTTATCTCTTTCTCTCGCTCTTTCTCCCTTTTTCTCTCACCTTCTTTATTTTATCTCGCTCTCTCTCTTTCTCCCTTTTTTTTATATTGTCCTTTTTCCCTTGTTTTCAAAAGGCAAATACTTTTTCTCTCTTGCTTTCTTTCTATTATTTTTTTTTCTTTTTTCTTTAGTGCACTTTTTCTCTCTCTTTTTCTTGCTTTTTTTCTATTTCTCTCTCTATTTTCTTTCATGGTGTAGTAAAATATTTCGTTGACTAAATAAATTGTTATCAATAATTAATTAACTAGAAAAGTAATATAATCGTAACAAATAAAGAGACATAATAAATTACAAAATGAGTTAAACTTGAATTAAAAATGTGTTCCTCACATATTAAAGTTGAATTAGAGGAGAATTAATATGAATGCAAAATGTAGTACACAAAAAAATATTCTATGATCTGTAAACTGAATAACTGAATGAATTTGTACAACAATAAATTTCAGAAGTGATTAAACGTAAAAAATCAACTAATAAATTATAAAATCAATTAAAATTGTATTTAAAAGTATATTACACTAATATCAAACAAATAAATGAATCAAATCTACTTTAAATATGTATTACACAATGTTAAAGTTGAATTAGAAGAGAGAATTAAGAATGAATGAAAAACATAACTAATGTAAGACAAGAAAATGATCTGTAAACTGAATTAAACTTATATTATTCATGAATAAAACATGTATTATATGTGTCTTATAAATTATTTTTGGTTTGTATCACTAAGAAAGTGAGTGTTGTTTGCAATACGTATTAAAAATGTATTGTGCATGTATTATAAGTGTGTTACCTAAATTACTTTAGTTTATATCATTAAAAAGTAAATGAAGTTTGCAATATGCATTATAAATATAGGATGTATTATTTCATGATTTTAATACAATTATGAAATATATATATAATACAACCTTAATACAAACGTGTAGTTTGGTTAGAATCAATTTAAACTAAACCAAACCTTATTAAAATTGAGATAAAAAACTCCAAAAGATTGTTTCAATTATTTGTAGGAACAACCTATCCAAACTAAAGAGCAGACAAGTAATCTAATCGTAACAATCCTATTATGAATTATTACAATTATACTTTTTACTTCACAGATTATATATGGATAAAATATGAAAAATTCAAATAATTTTGTATATGATTGATATTTTGTGTGCCCACAAACAAACTTAACATTAGAATAATTGTACATATTTATAGTGAGGGTCGATAAAATTTATATTTAGAATAGAATAATTTTACTATTGTGATTAAATAGGTGTAATAAATTCCACCTAATTCTTTTTTATTTAAACTATTTTGATTGTTTTAAATGTCGTTGCAGGTTTATTAACGAATAAAATTATAATTTTTATTGCATCTAGATCAAGATGCGTTTATCACTAACGATCTTTAAATTTATAACTACATATATTATGTACCCAAAATTGCACTATTCAACTCCGAAATTTAAGTTTTCGACATTTGAAAATTATATTTTTTGTGACAAAAGTTTGTGTGACTAAATTTTAGGTTAAATAGAAAAAATAATTTATTGTCACTAATAACTCAATCTATTGGGGACAAAAAAAAGGTCACGACTAAATATAACATTTTGTGGTTAAAATTTATAATGATTAACTACAACTTGCAATTCGTCACGATTGTATCAACATATATTTTGTGACAAAAAATTTTCGTGTCCAAAATATAATTAATTTTAGGACGAAAATAATTTGTCACAAATTGAGTATATCATTTGGTGACAAAATATTTTGTCACTAGTAACTTTCAATATGTAGCTAATTAACATTTAATAAATGGCGCCAATGCATTTTTTGGTGGAAAATTTATTGGACAAATTTTTGCTATAAAATTTTGTGTTTCGTTGCTAAAAGTATGTGTCTCATGTATTTAAGTAGAGCAGTCAATATGGGCTAGGCCCGTTGGGCCGGCATGGCCTAACCCGGGATTTAATAGGGTTGGGCTATGATTTTTGTAGCCCATTTAAGAAAAAGGGATTTTTAGTCGGGCCTGAATAATCCTGTTGATTTGATGGGCTTGAAAAATATAGGTAGGGCCGGCCCGTGGGCCAATAATAATTAATTAAAAAATATAATATAATATTAAAATTTAAAATTAAAGATAGTCCAAATTCAAAATAATTAGGTTAATATTTTTATTTATAAAATTATACTTTTACTTGAAAAAAAAACTGAATAAATAGAGATAATTTTAGAGACCTCCTTCCAGACTTCGCTCTATAACACTCACCTTCCTTGTGGTTTACGATATTACGTCTACCTCCCTTATTTTCATTTTCTTGTAACCAGTCCATAAACCTATTTAAATAAATATAAATTAATTTAGATTTGATAAATTTACCCTTATATATGAATGTTTAGATCTAATTTTTAATGATTATCTTTATTCGTTGGATCATGTTTCTTCTTCGTTTGTGTAAATGTTTAACTAGAACAAAATCTTATCGTTCTTATCGAATTTCTTTCTTGGGAAGTTCAATTTTGTCTTCTATTGAAGAAATTGTTGCTGGAATATGATGGGTTATTGTGAGGAATGAAATTACGTGAATTGGTAAAGGTGAAATAGAGATAAAGAGTTAATATTTCGTGAAAATGTGGGTCAGCTTAGTTGAAGACTTTGATCTTTGTTGGATTAAAAAAACAAGTCTTTGTGTTAATTTATTTTTAAAGTATTTGTTAAATGAGTTATTTTTTATATAATATTTATTTAGAAGAAATTTATATAAAAAAGAGTAAAATTGTAAAATCTAATTAATTTATATTTATTTTAAATAGGTTTAAAGAATGGTTACAAGTAAATGAAAATAAGGGAGGTAGACGTAACATCGTAAACCAAAGGGAAGGTGAGTTTTATAGAGCGAAACATGGAGGTCTCTGAAATTATCCTTATAAATATTATAAAAATAATTTTATTTTGATTTAATTAACAAGTACTTAACATTGACATCATGTAATATTATTTTGTCGATATTTATGATCATATTTTAAATTTAATTTAATGATTATAAAAAAATATAATTTTTTTATAAAAGTAGGCTGGCCCGTCAAGCCTGTAGCCCACGTACTTATGGGTTGGGCCGACCATTTTCTGGCCCACGCCAAAAATGGGCTAGTCCAGCCTGACCCGTAAAATGTCAAAGCCTATAAAATCTCATGATTGCTTAGGTAGGCTTGGAGTGGGTGTATGGGCGGTCTCTTCATGTCTTACTTAGTGAGTGTTAGAGTAATTCTAGGCAGGGAGTTAAGTTGATGAAATGGGAATAATCTTATCTTAGTTAGTCTAAAGGATCATTTTGGTGTGTGTGAAGGGGTTGTGTGGATGGTCGCTTCATGACTCACTCAAGTGAATCTTAGAATAACCTTTGGTAGGAGGGTCTCATGCTTATGTGATTTGAAGTGATCTTGATGCTATATTGTGTAATATGACTTATATATGCTTATCTTGACTTGTAAGTGACTCTTATACTAGTCTTATGAAGTTTTCTACAAAAAGAGTATGTTTTATACAAATGTCCTTTTATCATGATTTTAATTGCATGTCACCATACTTAGTGCATTCTAATGTACTAATTCCATATGTATTTTGTCTTATCTCTAAAGGTGCAGGTGGAAATTGAGAGGAGTCGTTGAAGTAAAGCCTTGTTAGTAGCATTTATTCAAGAAAAGTTGGGGTATGTCGTCATCAATAGATTCGAGGACATCATTATTTTTAGTTTTCATTGTTAAAAGTATTGTAATAGACTTAGATATTTCTATATTTTTGATGTGTTGGTTGTGTCCCTGGATATTCGTGTCTAAGATGGCGACTTTGAGACTTAGCATTTCCTTATGATTTTCTATGAAAGATATTTTGAAGTGTTACTATTTCGTGTGAAAAGTTTTAATTCCGCACTACATTTCATACATGTATGCAATAAATGATGTCAAAGGGCTTGTACAAGACCTCCGAGAGGTCAAGTACGTCGTGCCATGATTCGAGAAATATCATTTCTTCTAGGGTGTACTCTCGAGTCGTGACATTCGTGTCCTTTGACAATGGTTTTAAATTTTTATCACTTACATTACAAAATCTATTTTATTATGAAACTTGTCTCTTCAAATGCTTTCATGTTTATATGTATTCTCATGTTTAATGTCATGTTATGTGTATGCTAAGACCAACAATGACATGGAGTGTTGGTCACGTTCAGGTTGTAGGCTCAGGCAACATGTTATTAAACTAGATCCAAAGGACTTGAAGTGTGTCTTTTTGAGATATTCTTGCATACAAAAAAATTATTAATTCTACTCTCCAAGCCTTAAAAGATATATGGTTTCTATAGATATGGTGTTCTCTTGAACATATAATTTTTCCACTCTCGACACCTCTGCCACTTAGGGGGAGGAAGAATAATAGCTCATCTATAAGACCATTCCTTCGCGCTCAGAACAACATAAGGAAATTATGACTTGTATTGAGTAGTCCATTGAAAATGTATCTTCTGATGTTTTTTCTGTTGAAATAAAGATGCCAATATTTTAAGTTTATTCCTGGTTAGAAGAGGTCAATGATACATGTCGTGCACCTACTCTTTCGGGATCTGATCCTCCTCCGGTCAATCCCTCTCTGACAAAAAATCTTGCCATTCCTATGTTTCATTGCAAAGGTACGCATTTGTGTCAATTAGAAATATACTAATTTTGACTGGCAATAGGCGGAACATAAGATAAATGGGACATGTTGAGTTAGCGTACATGATCGACTTGTTATCATTAAAAAGGGGGAAACTGTAAATCCATTTGTTTGATGATCCTAACAAACAATGAGACCTGGTACCATGAGTCACACATATTCTTTGGTCAGATGGGGAACAACTTTAAAGCTACCAACACTACCACAGTTGGTGAGCATAGGAAAAAAGGAAGAGCTCTCAGCCAATGCGAGGATACTAGGTTATTTTGTTCAGAGGATAATATACCTTTGTTGACATGAAACTACCTAGTTCGCAAATTGAAGGAATAGGCAAAAAGTTCCTTTTTGTCTCTCTTAAGAAGATCACAAGATTTCATGAGCTGCAAGGGAGCTGATGGAGTTATCAAGTGTGTGTTTAGTTGTTGATCGAGAGTTTGTGTCTTGTGTGTCTCAACTTGTAAGATTCATTCCTAATCTATAAAGGAATATATAACGTTTCCCCCCATCATTTTAAGAGTTAACTGTGTATTATGTGATTGTAGTCTATCTTGCATCCGATGGTTTACACGAAAGACTTGGGACATCTGAAATACTTGGGAATCGAAGCAAGTAGAAGAAGAAGGAAATATTTCTATCCTAGAGAAGTATATCCTTGAACTTCTTAAGGAATTGAAAAGTCGACGTCCTAGCCTTGTATTAACTCCAATTGATCCCAATATACAACCAACGAAAAAAAGAAGCCGCTCCCTTCAATATTCTGCAGAGATACAAAAGATTAGTTGGAACATACAATAGATTAGTTTTGAAATTAAATTATCTCACTTTAACTCGCCTGGATATTGATTTTGTAGTAAGTGGTGTTAGTTAATTTCTTTTAAAAGAACACTCAGTGAAAGACTAATTTTGCTAGAGTGCAACCGTTTAAAATCGAAAACATCAGCAAATTGAAATCCATAATTCAATTAATTGGAACTGTTGAATATTTTCTTTAGAATTGGAAAGTTTTTACTGCAGTAGTTTAATTATAATAGACTTAGGAGTTGAATTTTATTTGAATTTTGAATAAATTGTATTTTATAGACTTTAAGAGTTTGATATTTTCCAAAATTCTTTTTTTGTAAAAAAAAGTTTTTAGGTTTAAAAGTTGTATTTTTATATAAATTGTATACTTAGACTTCAATGAAAGTATATCCATTCAATGTTAATTTATAAGCTTTCTTTCTTGTCATTCATTCTTTGTTTTCAAAGAATATTTGGAAAGCTGTGAAAGTGTATTATGAAATTAATCCGCTTCCAAATAATTTTACCATAGCTCAAATAAAGATCGCAAGAAAAAGAAAGTCTAAGGCGAAGGCAACTTTGTTTGCTGCTATTTCAAAAATTATTTTCACAATAATTATGTCACTCACATCATAAAAAAAAATTGGGATTCTATGAAGAAAGAACATGTTGGGTATAAAAGAATTAGATGAATGCAAATATTGAATTTAATAAGAGAGTTTGAGAGACAATCAAAGAATACTGCTTAGCATTGTGAACAAGGTAAATTACTAGGTACTGAATTTAATGATTCAAGAATTGTTGAAATAAATCTTGTTACGTTGGTCGAAAGATATGAAGCGTGTAACCTTAGAAAATATACAAAATCTAACAAAGATTACCTTGGCAGAGTTGCTAACTTCTTTGCAGGCAAATAAGCAAAGAAGAATTATGATGCAAGATGTTATCATTGAAGGATCCTTAACAAGCAAAAAAAACTCATAGCAGGGGTAAAAATTAGACAAATTACTCACCTTATGAGCACTGTGGAAAAAATGGGTCATCCACCATACAAATATTGGAAAAGTCCAGACGCAAAGTGTGTCAAGTGCAATCAGCTTAGCCATGAAGTAGTAATGTGCAAAAATAAATTTAAAAACCAAAAAGTAGATGTACATGTGGTCAATCAAAAACACGAAGACCATCTTTTGATGCAACATGTGTCTTAAGTAAGGTTTCAAGAAAATTTTTGCTGATTGATAGTGGTTGCACTAACCACATAACTTATGACAGGAGTTTGTTTAATGAATTAAAACCTACTAAAATATTCATAATTAGGATCAGAAATGATGACAAGGTTCTTGTTGAAGGAAAATAAATTGTTGTAATCAAAACAAGGCAATAAAGTAGTTTCAGATGTTCTTTAAGCACATGATATTAATCAAAACGTGTTGAGTATTTACAGTTGGTAAAAAAAGGATACAAAGTATCTTTTGAGGATAAGTATTGCTTTATCATTGATGGTGCTGGACAGGAAGTTTTAAACATTAAAATGAGAGGTAAATATTTTATATTTGATCTAATAAAGATGTTTATGTAGAACATGAAAAATATCACAGGCTGAAAAAATTATAAGATGATCTTTGAATTGTAAAAGAATAAGTGAAATGTGAACCTTTTAGGTTTAAAGGAGCTTTCGATATTCCTAATGTAATTAAAGCAATGAAAGAGTTACCTAAGTTTCAGGAAAATAAAATGGATAGGTTTAAATTCAATATGCAAATTAAGAAGGAGGACATGCCAAAAAGATTAAGTCCTCAAGGGTTGCGTTCAAAACGAAAAGTGAGTTTTGTTTATTATAAGCCTAAAGATAAATGTGTATAGATATTCAGAAGATCACTTTTAGAAATCAAGTGTGGAGATCCCATGATAGAAGGCCACAAGTTTCTGCAATTCCTAAAGAAGTGTTGAAAATTTGCTTTAGAATTGTAAAGTTTTTACTGCTCTATTTTTATTAGAAAAGACCTACTCAACTAGCTGGCCTTTTTAATTATGAGCTGAATTCTATTTGAATTTCAAATAAATAGTATTTGATAGATTTAAGGAGTTCGTTACTTTTAGAATAACCTTTTGCTTAATTTTAGGTTTAGAAGTTGTTGTTTTATTATAAATATATCTTTAGACTGCACTGAGAATACACCAATCTTTCAATGTTAATTTATACACATTATTTCTTTTTTTTCTTTTCCTGCAATTTTTTCTCTTCTAAAACCAGTAAGAAGGATTTCATAAATGTCTTAAATTTTCCTGCTATAACTTTTATCCAAGATTTAGAAAATGACAACACATAGGATAAAAAAGTTCCCATCTTTAAAACCCCAAACATTCACATACTAATACCAAAAAGGTTTATTATGGAATAGGAGTAGATTGCTGAAATTAAAGATCAATACAAATTTGAAACCTTCAATCACAAATAAATAAGCAATATTAGTGAATTTACAACTGATGTCTACTGTTAAAATTGACAAGGCAAAGGGTTTAGGGTACTCATTTCATGAGAAAAACATAAGGAAATTAGAATTAGAATTAACTAACCGGGGGGAGATAGAGAGATGAGTAAAAGTTGAGTTTTAACTCCGTAAAGCGAGTTCGATGATGGTGAGCAAAATACAACTCGGATTTAGGTTTCGCTTATGTTACTTTAGTGAGTTTGAGTTCTAAAGTTTAAAATACAAACAAAATTGAGTTTTATCAGTTATTACCAAAGATGTTTTGCACTTCACATTCAACTAGAAGATTTTCCAAGTATGTGGAGCAGCCAAAGCAACCACCAATGTTATGGTTTATAACCAAGCAACAAGAGCAAACACCTATACAAAGTCAACACCATATTCTTGTTTATAGACTTTTCCGACTGAGCGAGCTTTGAACTTGTGGACCTCTCCATTTTTCTTCTACATTGTTTTATAAAACCACTTGACATCGATGGTTTTCTGATTGTCTGGAAGATTTGTCAACTCCCAACTAACATTTCTTTCAACTGATCCAAGCTCGTCATCCATGGCTTGCTGCCACTCTAGATCTTTGACGGAATCGCTACAAGATATAGGATCACAATATGAAAATAATGAAAAATGACTGGTTGTATTTCCATATACCTCATAGTTTTTCATCCAACTTGGTGCACCTCTTTTGTGTTCAAGACATTCACTGTTGATCTGAGTATCACCCGATTAATTTTCAGCACCTTCAACATCTTGTACTGTTGGACTTGCTTGGGAACTAATTCCCAATAATTGTTCTGGTTATTTCTCATCTTCTTCAATGGAAAATAAAATATGTTGAAGCGAAGTATTAGTCCGCCAATTCCAAGTTGCTTTTTCATCAAAAGTAACATCTCGGATAATAACAATTTTCTTGGTAATAGGATTGAATAAGTGATAAGCTTTTGATTTGTCGCTAAGACCTAGGAAAATGCATCTCTGGCCTTTATCATCCAACTTATTATTCACATCATCTGAAATGTGTGCATATGCTATACACCCCAAAATTCAAAAATACTCAACATTTGGTTTACGCCTACTCCAAGGTTCATGAGGCGTCATAGTCCGAATAGTTTTGGTTGGACATCTATTCAGTATATGAATACTCCAGTGAACATCGTTTGCCTAAAAGTCCCTTGGTAAACCACTTCTCTTCAAAACACTACGCACCTTATCAAGAACTATGCGATTTTTCCTTTAACACACACCATTTTGTTGAGGTGTGTAGGCTGCTGTAAGTTTTCTCTTAATTCCATGCTTCTCACAAAATTCTACAAATTCCCCTGAGTTGTATTCGCCACCCTGATCAGTATGCAAGCATTTAATTTCACAACCAACTTCATTTTCAACAAGTACTTTAAACTTCTTAAAAGTTTCAAGCACTTCATATTTTTCTTTTATGAAACAAAGTCATGTATATCTGTTGTAATCATCAATGAAGCTAATGAAATAGCGTTTACCTCCATTCAATGTTGGACTTATTGGACCACACATATCCGAGTGTACCAACTCTAGAACCTTTTTTTCTCTCCACGATTTGCTTGCTGGAAATGGTTTAGGGTGTTGCTTGCTAACAACACAATATTCACATACTTCATTTGGAGATTCAATCTTTGGAAGACCCAACACAAACTGTTTTTTCTATAAAAACTTCAAGCTCGCAAAATATAAATGCCCATAATGAAAATTGCCACTTCTAGACATCTTCTTTCAATTTTGTAGAAAGACAAGATTTTATAGAGTTGTGATGATATAAAGGAAACAGTCGATTTGATGACATGTTAATCTGAGCGATTAACCCCAAACGGGAATCTCGTATGTTGCAGACTCCACCTTTGACATTAAGTTCATATCCCTTTCTTGAAGCTGTCCGACACTTAATAAATTTGTCTTCAAGGCAAGATAATAAAACACCTCACTTATGGTATGAATCGAGTTGTTTTTGGTTAAGACTTGTACCCTCCCTTTACCCATGGCAGAGAAAACTGAATTATCCCCAAATCTCACAGTGTCTTGAAAAATTTCATCCAATTTTGAGAAAGACTCTTTCTGCCCACATATGTGATTACTGCAGCCTGTATCGAGATTCCATAAATGAGTAGAAACTTACTCATTGGAAGTATATGCCGTCAAAAGAAAACTTTCCTCTTTGTTTTCCTTGGTTTCCCCATCTTCCTTTGTCTTTACAAAGTTTTATGTGCCGCCACGATTCCTATTTAAATTGGTATGCCACTCAGATCTATAGTTTCCAAATCGGTGGCATCGATAGCGTTCAACTTTAGACTTATCTTGTCTCTTTTCATTTTCGAGAGAATCACCAGAACTACTCCTCTCCTTTTTATGGTGCAAATTTTTTTCTTTTCATTTGGCTTTCACCTGGTTTGTTCCTTTTGAAGA
Source organism: Solanum pennellii (assembly GCF_001406875.1). Lineage (NCBI taxonomy): Eukaryota > Viridiplantae > Streptophyta > Magnoliopsida > Solanales > Solanaceae > Solanum > Solanum pennellii. The sequence continues at coordinate 37,541,876 of NC_028646.1, forward strand.
CGACAATGACATAAATGTTACTTCATCCTTGTCTTGCAAATTTATTTTCTTCTTATGAACCAACAAGGAGACCTACAACCCGTCAATAGAAAGACTATCAATATCTTTGGATTCTTCAATTGAGAAAACTATATAGTTAAACTTTGTCGTCATTGAGCGAATTGTTTTCTCAACAATGGCAACATCCTCCTTTCTTTCACCATAAATTCAAATTTTATTTGCAATAGACAACGTCCTAGAGAAATAATTTGTTCCCAATTCACCAATTTGCATACGCAGAGCCTCAAACTCACCTCAGAGTGCTTGAAGATGCACTCGCTTTTCCTTCACTGTTCCTTGATACTTCTTTTTCATGGAATCCCATATTTGTTAGAAGTACCTTTGCAAAGAATGGTTTCCCGTATTGAGCGATCAATCGCCTGGAAAAGATAATTCTTCGTTTTGAGATGTTTTAACCTTAGATATCCAACTCTGCCTTTTGTTCTTTCAATAAGGCAGTACCAATTGCTGGTTCTTTCACGCCATTACTAAAAATTGACAAAAAATCTTTAGACCTAAGAAATTTCTCTATCAACATGTTCCAATGGTAATAATGACCATCGAAGCGTGGAATATCATCATGAACAAAGCATTCAGAAACCATCCTTTACTGCTCCAAATAGTACTCCAATAAAGAAACAAAATTTTCTAGCTCTGATACCAAATGACAGAAATAACACCAGTAAATTAAATTGGAAAGATTATGCAAGTTCACTATATTAAATCTTTGAAAAATACTCTGTTACAAGAGTCCTAAATAGTTGAAAAACTAAAAAGCAAAACAACACGTTGAATCTCCTAGAAAATCTGAAGTTAAAACTGACTCCACTACTCCTAATTCCTAAAGAATAGGAAATAACTTATTTGACTTATAAACAAATGCAACAACTGAAATTTTACTTAATAAACATAACTGCCAACACCAATATTGCTACAAATAAATTACCTCCATGGTTGTTTAGGATATTCTCATAGTATCTTATAATAGTTAATGTCTATTGTATCTTCAAAATCTTTTGTATAATCGAAGTAGCTTGTCTAGGTACCTTACCCCACAATGAGCTTCCCTACTATAATAGATGTGGACCTATTGAATCTATAACACATCCTTTTTTTCTACTTAGATTCCATAGTAACTTACATACGGATGCCTTGTCCCAGATATGAGGGTTCAGAATATTAATGCCTCGTACAACCAATGAAAGGAGATTTTCTATATGGCTCTACTTAACTGTAGCTACAAAAGGTAGCAAAACTTTTTTCATGCTCCGAGCCTATACCCTGGAAGTGGACGACACTCAATGACCATTTCTGGACTTGAGCGAACCCTTGGCATGACTTACTCAAACTCAGCGGAAGACTTACTCAATAATAAAACAAGAACAATCTCATAAACAACTTAAATAATGTCTTCGCCAAAATTGTACTTTAATCTAAAAATGAAATATCTGAAATAAAAGAGATTAAGCTGAACTAACTAACTATCTGTCTATGAACCCTCTATAAATACTTAGATGAATGTTGGGACAAACCCCACAACATTCTAACGAAGAAACAAGACTAAAAAGCATAAAAAGGATCCTCAAGAATGTAAAGAAGCTCAGAAATGACTCTGAGTGCTCATGCTGGATCAACAAGGCGCTCGATGCTGATCCTGGTTACCTGCTTCTGCATCATAAGACGATGCAGGTAAACTAACATCAGTACATTAAATTTATGAGTATGCGAGTTGGAATGCTAAACAACAACTTAGGATTGATTAGAATAAGATGAACTTACCTTGGCTCTTCTCAACTCAACAATTTCTCAACTCAATATATGTATATAAATCAATTTAAAACACATGCCATATATATAAAGCTTGTAAAATAGTAAAGCAACTCAATTCATCAAAAACAAATGCAGTATCAAACTCAACTTTACTCATATATGAAAGTAATATAGTTCTTTGGGAGTTTCTCTAATCGATAACAACCACTATGAGCTCAAGTGTTGATACATTGTCTCACCCACGCTGCCAGAACTGTCCTATACTTTTTCGTTGCATAGAACATCCTCAACCTAGTGGATCCAATGTCTAAAATCACGTGATCATCTAAAAAGTATGACACATTAATACCCATGATGGCTACATTGTTTACATGGAGACTTGAGTTCATATGAACTCTCATCCCCACATCTGTCACGCCCCGAGCTACCCCAGAGATGCAGACATGGGACCTAAGACCACAAGTGATCCCGAGATAACTCTGTTGGCATGATCATGAGAATACTAAAGATAATAAACTGATGCGGTAGCTAAATCTTAATTAAAATGAAAAGATGGGAAATACCCATATACTATAAGTGAGATACTTGAAACTGATGAGTTGACACAAAGAAAATATTAACTCAATACTAAGCTGAAACTAATTATGTTTGAAAATAGACTCTAAATGACTAGAAATACTTTGATAGGCCCCACCTAAATGTAGCAAAAACAGAAACTAAAGGACTAAAATACTGAAATGAACTCATGACTGCTGTCCTCGGAGAATGAGGACTCACCATTGATTCTGTTGAACAGGAGATTGGGAATCGATTTAAGCGTGATCTGGATGCTGAGAACGTGAACCTACATCACGAGAATATGTAGCGCACGTATGCGTGAGTACTAGAAAGGTACTTAACATGTAGGATATAGTAGAAAGAAAATAACGCATAAATGAACAAGCATAAAAGAAAGTATATTATTATGAACATGATATACTGAATTCTGAGCTAACTGGATACAATGACCAAATTTATAACATGTTGAGACTGAATACTAACTGAACTGTAAATATGGTCAATGAAATCGAGTCTGACTGAACTGTGGAAGCTACTAATAACCGATATTAAAACCACATGAGCTAAATGTGGATTCTGATATATACTCCCTAACAAGAGGACCCAATATACCCTGGAAGATGTATAAAGACATGCTGGCGTGATCAGTAAATTAATGCCTACAAAAGGGACTTACAACCTACTTGGCTAGTAGTTCTGGGACTATTTGGGTATCCTGAACCCTAGTCCAACTCGTTATTATGCTATTCCTAATGGATTAAGTGATTTACATATTATGACAGAATTTTTGTAAATACTGGATAGCTTAAAACTGAACATGCAAACTGAGAATACAAAAATTAATCTGATAATGATGCATTAATAACTAAGGCATGTATAACTAAATAAATAAAATATCTGACCTAGCATGTGTAGTTTAATAACAAAAAGAATACATAGCTAGGGTTTTGAAATTCATGTAATTTATCTGAAAATTAACATAGTAATCTGATTTGGGTCTTTCTAATAGCTAAGAGACCAATAATTCTAACATTCAAAAAACCCTAAGTGTAGTCATGATATGTGAATCAAGAAACTGACTGAAACCTATGGACCTAATGGGTGAAAGGAACCCACTAGTGAAATCCCACATACTTGGTTAGGAAATCCACATAGAAATATTTACATTCGGGGATGGAAATGATGGAACCTTGCTACGTTCTTGAATTAGGGTTCTTGACCTTTATCATTTTTCTTGCTTCTTATTTTCTATGTTTTGATTAATGATTTGATTTAGGTAAGATTTAGCTATGTTTCGAGGCTTAAATTGACTATAATCTCATGATTTAGGGTCAAAATGACGTATTTTAGGGTTAAAAAAATTAGGAAAGATCAAAAGACCCCTGAGTTAATTGCTGTCGGAGTAGTCGACGATCTGGACCGACGGTTTGTCGTTTGGGTCTGCTCAACAGGTCTTCACTAAAATGGGCATAACTATTTAATTGGAGGTCGGATTTTAGCCAACTCGGTGGATATGGAAAGATAATTCAATATATATCATATAATAGGTCATGGAACACCTAATTCATTTTGTTCTTAAAGTTATAACCATTTGAAGTTGACTCTATCAGCAAGTTCACCCTAACTAACTGCTAACCTCACCTACGATCATTCCTACGGAGCGTAGATCGAACGACGGTCCATGCTAGTCATTCGTAGTTTATATCAGAGGTAGGGTAACTTGAGTCTTAATCCACGGACAGTGACCACAGAACAAGTCTGACTTACGGACCGTAGGTCTATCCGTGGATCGACACATGGTCGATTTTTCTGGGCTGAGTTTTGGAGGAGCTTTAGTGGAAGACGACGGATGCACTACAGTCTATCGTTTGCACCTGTAGATTTATGAAAAGCTGATTTCTTATCTATTTTGGATGCGGGGTGTTACATTATCTCCACGTTGGGAACATTCATCTTCGAATATATACTAAACTAGCTGAAATAGAGGGAGAGTGATACAATCCCTATCATTAAACTCTAAGAACTGAGTTTCTGACTGAATTGAGTTCAAAGAACATGCAAATACGCTGAAAATGCAAGTACAAACTGAGGGAACATAATTCTAAGGCTGAATTCAAGAATGAATGACTGAAAAACTGAAGAGGGACTACTACCTCAAGCTGGAGTGGAATCGTCAAGAAAGAGGTGAGGATACTTGGCTTTCATGGCTGCTTCTGCTTCCCAAGTAGCTTTTTCTACGGACTGGATCCTCCATAAAACCTTGACTGAAGCAACTTCTTTGTTCCTCAACCTTTGAACTTGACAGTCAAGAATCTCAACTAGTACATCCTCATACGAAAGACTATCTTTCACAGCCATACTCTCTAATCACACTCATCCACACACTTCTTCAAGAGCAAGACGTGGAAGACTGGATGCACTGCTGCTAATTCTGTTGGCAACTCTAACTCATATGCCACTTTGCAAACACTTTTAAAGATCTTGTAAAGCCCTACATATCTAAGACTAACATTCCCTTTCTTGCCAAATATCATCACCCATTTCATAGGTGATACTTTCAAGAACACGCAATCAATAACTTGGAACTCCAGTTCCCTTCTTCTTACATCTGCATAAGAAATCTGATGACGATGGGTTGTCTTAAGTCTATCGCTAATAATTTCACTTTATCCATAGCATAAAGGACTAAACCTGGTCCTATCAAAGCTGTTCACCTACTTCAAACCAGCCAACATGATATCTACATCTACGCCCATAGAAAGCCTCATAAGGGGCAATCTGAATGTTGGAATGGTAGCTATTATTGTAGACGAACTCAATAAGAGGAATGTGATCATGCCAACTACCCTTGAAATCAATCACACAAGCTCTCAACATATCCTCTAGGGTATGAATGGTACGCTCTGCCTGTCAGTCCGTCTGCGGATAAAATGTTGTGCTAAGGTTAACCTGAGTACCAGGATCATTATGAAATGACTTCTAGAAATGAGAGGTAAACCGATGACCTCTATATGAGATAATAGACAAAGGACACCAATGCAACCTCACAATTTCATTAACGTAAAGCTTGGCATAGTCCTCCGCTGAATCTGTAGTCTTCACCGCTAAAAAATGAGAAGACTTAGTCATCTTGTCAACTATCACCCAAATGAAGTCATGTTGTCTACGAGTACAGGTAACCCTGTGATGAAATCCATATTGATCACATCCCACTTCCAAGTAGGAATGTCGATCTCCTGAGTCATTCCTCCTGGTTTTTGATGTTCTACCTTGACTTGCTGGCAATTGGATCACTTACTCACCAGATCTGCTATCTACCTCTTCATGCCATTCCACCATAGACTTCCCGCAGATGCGGTACATCTTAGTGGCACATGGATGTATAAAGTATCTAGAATTATGGCTTCTGCAAGAATATGTTTTCTCAACTCACCCACATCAGAAACACATAATAACCTGGTAACGAAGTACATCATCTCTCCTATGGGAGAAAACCTCCACTCTCTGATTGTGGATATCACCCTTTAGTTCAAGCAAGATCGGATCATTGTCTTGCTTTTCCTCAAATTCTACTACAAAAGAAGATTCTGCCCCATTCTGAACTGTTGCACCAGTGTCTGATATGCTCGTAAGATGAACTCCCAAGAGAGCAAGCCTATGAACATCCTTCACTAGTTCCAATTTTTCTTACTCAATATGGATACACTACCCATAGTTAATCTGCTACTACATTCGCCTTGCCAGGATGGTAATGCACACTCATCTGATAATGCTTAAGGAACTCAAGCCATCTCCTCTGGCAAAGATTTAACTCTTTTTGGGTGAACATATACTAAAGGGTCTTATGGTAGTGAACATATCTACATGAATACCATAAGTAGTGTCTCCATATCTTGAGTGCAAACACCACTGATGCAAGCTCGAGTTCATGAGTTGAATATTTCTTCTCATACACCTTACGCTGTCTAGAAGCATAAGCTATACCTTTTCTCGATGCATCAACACATAACCTAGGCCAACTATGGATGCATCATAATAGATCACATAACCATCTGAACCCTTTGATATAGTTAAGACAGGAGTCGTAGTCAATCTAGTTTTCAATTCTGCAAAGCTTTTCTCACAATAATCTAACCATTGAAACTTGACCATATTTTGAGTCAACCTAGTCAATGGTGAGGCTATAGATGAAAATCCTTCCATGAACATTCTTTACTAACCTGCTAGACCTAAGAAACTTCTGATATCTGTAGCAGAGATAGGTCTTAGCCATTATCTATATTCTGCCAATCCACACGGATCCCCTTACTAGATACAATGTGACCAAGGAAAGCAACAAATTGCAACAAGAATTCACATTTTCTAAACTTAGCAAATAACTCGATATCTTTGAGAGTCTGTACAACAACTCTTAAATGACTCGCATGTTCTTCCTCATTCCTATAGTAAATGAGGAAATCATCAATAAAGACAATAACAAACAAGTCCAAGTACTATTTGAACACTCTATTTATCAAATCCATGAAAGCTAAAGGATAATTTATTAGTGAAAATGAACTAACTACAAATTCATAATGAACATACTGAGTTATGAAGGCTGTTTTTGAAATGTCACTATGTTTGACTCTGAGCTGATGATAATCTGATCTAAGGTCTATCTTTAAGAAATGACTAGCACCCTAAAGCTGGTCAAAGAAGTCATCAATCCTAGGGATGGGATACTTATTCTTGATTGTGACCTTTTTCAACTGTCTATAGTCAATACACATTATGAAAGAACCATCTTTCTTCTTTACGAACAGTACTGGTGCACCCCATGGAGAAGTACTAGGTTTTATGAAGCCCTTATCTAGAAGGTATTTTAATTTCTCTTCCAATTCCTTAAGCTTTGCTGGAGCAATTCTGTATGGAGGAATATAAAAAGGCTGGGTATCTTGAAGGAGATCAATTCCAAAGTCGATTTTCCTTTTGGGAGAAACTACGGAAAGATTTTCTGGAAACACTTTTGGAAACTCACTGATAACTGGAACTGACTCAAGAGTTGGGGTTTCAGAGCTAGAATCCTTAACCTTAACTAGATGATAGAAATAAACCTTAGAGATTATCTTTCTGGCCTTAAGGTAAGAGATGAATCGACCCATAGGCGCTAAGTTACTACCCTTCCATTCGAATATTTGTTTGTTTGGAAACTGAAAACGAACAATCCTAGTTCTACAATCGACTGAGGCATAACCGGAATGTAACCAATCCATGCCTAGAATGACATCGAAGTCTACCGTTTCTAACTCTACAAGATCTGCTGAGGTAACTTTCTGAGAGACTGTGACAGGACAATTTATGTATACCTGTTTAGCTATAACTGGGTCACCAACTGGAGTAGATACATAAAAAGGTTCTAAGAGAGTTTCTGGACTAACACTGAATTTGACTGCCATGTAAGGAGTTACAAAGGAAAGAGTAGCCCCAGGATCTAATAATGCATAAACACCAAGGTCAAAGACTCGTAATGTACCAGTAACTACATTAGGAGAACCTTCCTGATCCTAGCGAGCCTTAAGAGCTTAAAACTTGTTTTGGGACTGAACTGATGCCCACAGAACGGACTTACAAACTACTTGTCTAGTAGTTCTGGACTATTTGGGTACGTTGAACCCTTGTCCAACTCGGTATTATGCTACTCCAAACAGATTAAGTGATTTACATATTATGACTAAATTTCTGTAAAAACTTGAATGAGAATGCAAAAATTGATCTAATAATGATGCATTAATAACTGAGACATGTATATCAAAATAAATAAAATATCTGACCTAGTATGTAATTCAAGAACTAAAGAAATACATAGCTAGGTTCTAACATTTATGTAATTTATCTGAACATTAACATATTAATTTGGATCTTTCTAATAACTAAGAACCCAATAATTATACCATTCAAGAAACACTAATTCTAGTCATGATATGGGAATCAAGAAACTCACTGAAAACTAGGAACAGAATGGGTGAAAGGAACCCACTAGTGAAATCCCACATGCCCGGTAAGGAAATCCACAGAGAAATATTTATATTTGGGTCTAGAACTGATGGAACCTTGCTGCGTTCTTGAACTAGGTATCTTGACCTTTTTCTCCTTTCTTGCTTCTAATTTTCTATGTTTTTATTAATGATTTTATTTAGGTAAGTTTTAGTTATGTTTCTAGGCTTAAACTGACAAAAATCTCATGATTTAGGGTAACAACGATGTATCTTAGGGCTTAAATGAATTAGAAAAAGACCAAAAGACCGCTGAGGTAATTGTTGTTGGAGCAATCGACGACCTGGACTGATGGGCCGTCGTTCAACTGACGGTCCATCGTTTGGGTCTGCTCGATAGGTCTTCACATAAATGGGCATAACGTTTTACTCAGAGGTCAGATTTTAGCAATCTCGGTGGCTATGGAAATATAAATCAATTATACATCATATCATAGGTCACGGAGAGCCTAATTCATTTTATGTTAAATGTTATGACAATCTGAAGTTGAACCTATCAGGGAATTCCTTCTAATTAACTGCTAACTTCACCTACGATCATACATATGGACCGTGGATCAAACGACAGTCCATCTTTGTCATCTGTTGTTAATGTTTAAGGAAGAGTAACATGAGTCTCAATCCACGGACCCATAGATAGTACTCCGACTTACAAACCGTAGGTCTATCCGTGGATCGACACTTAGTCAATTTTTCTGGATTGAGTTTTGTGGGAGATTTAGTGGAAAATGACGAATGCACAGTACGGGCCGTAGATCAGACTACGGTTTATCGATTGCACCTTCAAATTTCTAAAAAGCTGATTTCTGGTTTGCTTTAGATACGGGTGTTACAACATTGGTGCTCAACAGTACTCCCAAAATATACTTTAGCTCATGATTTTCAAAGAACCTCCTTCCTCTTGTGTTGAGATAATTTTCTCTATCCTTTTTAGCGTTTAAAAATCCCTCTTGGAATCAATGTTCTTTTTTCTTGTTCAAAACTCTGTTGGGAAATCTTAGGTTTCTCTTAACTTAAATGTAAAAACATTTTTAAACTTTCTAGGGAATTACTTAGTTCCCTTTTATATTTTGAGAAGTGAACTAAACTCATTACTCTTTGCTCATCTTGTAGCTTGAGCCTTAAAAGAACTTAAGATATTTGTTTAAGACTCTTGAAAACTTTAAGAAACTTTATTTTAACTTACTTCATAGCTTTAAACTTGACTTCTTGACTTTGATCCTAACTTTACTTGAATTGAATTATGGATTTAAGGTTCATGATTCAGTTTATGGATGATTTCACGATTTTTTGAAATACCTTAGAGTGTTCGAATCAACTAAGAAGTGTGGGTACATCGCTTGTGAACTACTATGAAAAGATAGGGAAAAACCGAGGTCTCTAGGTGACTTGGAGCTTTGAGAGGTGCGGAGCGCCCGATCTTGACAGAAAGACTCTGGTCTGAGTCTCTCTAGCTGGCACGACTCACTAGAGCGAGTCAGACAGAGGTTATCCTGAGGGGCTCTTGTAGGTATGGTGCCACAGGTATTTTTAGACGGGACCTCCAACTTTTCTTCTCCATTTTCATCTCTAAACCTCCTAAACTTCTATGGATATCACACCAATAGCTTAGGATAACTAATAACCTAATTAACCAATAGATTAGACCCAAAAAACAACCCGAAAAGACGAATCCAATCAACTAGAATATGCTACAACTCAACCAACAAAAATTCAGAAATTATTCATCAAGAACTTCAAATTCATCAACCAATCTATTCAAAACTCGCTGAATTAAACATATTGGTGTGTGGGTTAACGAACCCAATACTGAAAGATCTCACATACCTTATAGTAATCACCCCCAACGAATTTCACTCGATGATCTTGGCGTTCTTGATGAATTCTTGGCTTTTGCTCCTTTCTCCTTCTTCTCTTCTCTTTTATCCCAAGCTCTAAGCGTATTTCAATTTTCTAAAACTGACTTTAGGCTTAGTTTTACCCATAATAAACCCTTAAAACAAATTAGGAAATAGTAGGGTGAACATACCACTTTAACCTTACTAAAATCCGGAATGGATTTTCCGCAATCCAACAACCCAACTTTCGAGAGACATATCTCTTTCATATGATATCGAAAATGTGCAAACTCAGCCGCGTTGGAAAGATATCATCAAGGTCTTTCCAACCATATATAGAACTTTCCCTAAGTCATGCTGAGCTAGAAGTTATGTCCATTTGGAATGACCAAAAACTCACTCATACACTTAGGAAATATTTTTCTAGAGTTCTCCTCTTCTTTCCAAAAATAACAACTCTTAGTTTCTTTTTTATTAGATGTTACAATATCTCCCCTTGGGAATATTCGTCCTCGAATGAGAACTCTTTCACTAGGCTTAGGGTAGTAACATTATTTGAACACTCAACAATCAAAAGTGAGTAATAACATGCTCACACACAGTCTTATAAAGTGTAAGAAAAGAGAATTTATTACCTTCATCAACATTCTCCAGTTCAAAGAGATGTGGAGTCTTTTCTTCATATCCACCTCAGCTTCCCAAGAATCTTCTTCAAAAAATTGATTCCTCCATAGGACCTTGACCGATGAAAATTCCTTTGTTCTCAACTTGCAAATTTGACGATCCAAAATTTGAACCAGAACCTCTTCATATGATAAGATATCCTTAATTCCAACATTCTAAGTTGGTACAATCAATGAAGGATCACCCAAGCACTTCTTCAACATCGACACATCGAATACCGGGTGAACCGCTGCTAGCTCTTGGGGTAGCTCCAACTCATAAGCTACATTGCCAACTTTCTTGGAGATTCTGTAAGGACCAATATATCTGGGACTAAGTTTACCTTTCTTAACAAACCTCATAACACCCTTCATGGGTGAAACCTTAAGATATACCCAATCATACACTTCAAACTCTAATGACCCTTTCCTTACATCAGTGTAGGACTTTTAATGATTTTGTGCCATCTTTTACCTCTCTTGAATTACTTTCACTTTCTCCATGGCTTGGTAAACTAGATCTTGTCCCATCAACCCTCCTTCACCAACATCAAACCACCCACTAGGAGATTGCATCTTCTCCTATAAAGAGCGTCACATGGAGCCATTTGGATGCTCAAATGGTAATTATTGTTGTAAGCGAACTCAATGAGAGGTATGTGATCATACCAATTCCCCTTGAAATCAATCACACAAGCTATACACATATCTTCTAAGGTCTGGATAGTACGCTCTGCTTGTGCATTTGTATAAGGATGAAAAGTATTACTTAAGTTCAACTTCAAACTCAAAACATTCTGGAAAGACATCCAGAATTAAGCAGTAAATTGTGCACCTCTATCTGAAATAATGGAGACTGGGACTCTATGAAGTCTTAACACTTCTTGAGTATACTACTTTGCATAATCCTCGGTCGAATAGGTAATCCTTACTGGCAAGAAATGGGATAACTTTGTCATTCTATCGACAATCACCCAAATAGAATCATGCTTCCTGCGAGACTTTGGAAAGCCTGTGATGAAGTCCATATTAATCATTTCCAACCTTCATTCTAGAAGTTCTATCTTCTAAGTCAACCCTCTAGGACTTTGGTGTTCCCCTTTAACTTGCTAGCAATTAGGGCACTTGGCAACAAACTCCACAATATCTCTCTTTATGCCTTACCACCAATACACCTCTCTAAAATTGTTGTACATCTTGGTGGAACCCTAATGAATGAAATATATGGAGCTTTAAGCCTCCTCCAGGATGCTCTCTTGGAGTCCATCCACCCTAGATACACACAACCTAGCTTGACACTTTAGCACACCATGTCTCACTTGTTCAAAAGGTAATACACTTTTCTTATGAACATTTGCCTTCAAGTCAAGCAAAATGGAATCTTGGTCTTGTTTCTATATCATCTCAGACACTAGGGATGATTCAACCCCATTAGTCACCATTATTCCTACTTATGTGGAGTCCATATGTCTGACTCCCAGGCATGCAAGTCTGTGCACATCTTTAGCTTACTCTCTCTTTATAACCTCAACATAGGCGGTACTCCCCATGGATAACATGCTTAAGGCATCATGAACCACATTAGCTTTACTTGGGTGGTAAAGAATACTCATGTTGTAATGCTTGAGTAGTTCTAACCACTTTCTTTGTCTGAGATTGAGTTCCTTATGGGTGAACACATATTGTAGGATCTTGTGGTCATTGAATATATCCACATGAACACCATAAAGATAGTGATGCCATATCTTAAAGGCGAAAATCACAACAGCCAACTCTAAATCATGTGTTGGGTAGTTGTTCTCATAAACCTTCAACTGTCTGGAGGCATAAGTTATAACCTTGTCATTCTGCAATAACACATATCCTAAACTAACCCTTGATGCATCGCATTACACCACAAAACCTTGAGTACCCTCCGGTAAGGTCAAAACATGAATGGTAGTCAATTTCTTTATCAATTCTTGAAAACTTTTCTCACAAGCTTTAGACCATTGAAACATGAGTGTCTTCTGAGTTAGCTTGGTCAAAAAATCTCCTACAATAGCCAGCTAAACCCAAATAACTCCTTATATATGTTGGAGATGTAGGTCTAGGATAACTTTTAACCGCTTCTATCTTTTAGGAATCAACCCTAATACCATCACCGAAAACAATGTGGCCCAAGAATGCCATAGACTTAAGACAAAAATAAAACTTGGAGAACTTGGCATATAACTCTTTTTCTCTCAAAGTCTGAAGAACAATCCTGAGATGACAAGCATGATCTTCTTCATTTGTTGAATAAACCAGTATGTCATCAATGAAGATGATGACAAACATATCAAAATAGGGTTTGAAGACTCTGTTCATAAGTATATGAATGCTGCTGGTGCGTTTGTCAAACCAAAGGACATAACTAAAAACTCATAATGCCCATACCAGGTTCTAAAAGTTGTTTTTGGAATGTCGTTCCATGACTTTCAACTAATGGTAGCCTGATCTAAGATCGATTATCGAGAATCAAGAAGCACATTGAAGCTAGTAAAAAAGATCATTTATCCTTGGAAGAGGATACTTATTTTTGATGATCACCTTATTTAAATGGTGGTAGAATATACACATCCTAAGGAAACCATCCTTATTTAATACAAATAAGACAAGAGTTCCCCAAGGTGAGACACTTGGTCGAATAAAACCTTTATCTAGTATATCTTTCAGATGCTCTTTCAACTCTTTTAACTCTGCTGGTGCCAGTCTATATAAAGGAATATATATAGGACGAGTATTTGGAATGATATCTATGCCAAAGTCTATCTCTCTCTAAGGAGGGACTCCAGGTAAATCATCAGGAAAAACACCTGGAAACTCTTTTACCATAGGAATTGACTGAAGGGAAGGTACCTTAGCATTTGAGTCATTAGCTCGGACTAAGTTATAGATACACCCCTTTGAAACTAACTTACTCTCTTTAAGGTACGAAATAAAACGACCCTTAGGTACTTCTTAACTACAACTTCACTCTATGACTGGCTCGTTAAGAATTTGAAACTTGACAACTCGAGTTCTACAATCTATTGATGCATAATAGGCATGAAGCTAGACCATATCTAGAATGACATCAAAATATTCCAAGTATAACTCTACTAGATCAGCCATGGTGTTCTTGTGATTGATCGAAATAAGACAATCACAATAGAATCTTTTCGCTAGAATAGAATCTCCAATAGGGGTAGAAATACCGAAATGCTCACAAAGTTTCTTACAAAGAATCTCAAACTGATTTGCAACATAAGGAGTTACAAAATATAAACTTGCTCCTGGGTCTAACAAAGAATAAAAATCAAAAGTAAATACGTTCATCATACCCGTGACAACAACTGGCAAGTTCTCTAGCTCTTGGAGGCTTGTGATTACATAGAGAGGGCTTGCCCCTTCACCAGTACCAGAAGTGGCTCCTCTAGGTGCAACCCTGTCTGGTGGAGAACCTGATGAAAATTGAGATCTATTGTGGGGATTTCCACCACCTTGCTTATTCTTAGGGCACTCTCTCATTAAGTGACCCTCTTGACCACACTTGAAGCAGTATTCTTGGCCATCACGACATGTACCGGGGTGATTTCTACCACACTTAGCACATGTAGAAGCTTAACTTCCTCCTTGTGACACACTACCATTGGATGGGGCTGGTCTAGCCTTGAAGTTTTGTGAATTCTTGCCATTATACTCACCTCTGTTTTTGAGCACAAGTCCACTAGTAGATGATGGTGCATGTCCCTTTTGTTTATGAACCCTTCCTTTGCCTATATTCATTTCTAATCTTAGATTTCTTGTTTCTGTACTCCTATATCTAACTAAATTTCTCTTCCTCTACCTACTGCACATAGAAAATTAACCTTGAAATGTCCATGTCCCCAATCAACATTAATCCCTACCTTCTTTTCTGAAGCCCGACCCAAGCTAGCAACAAACAAGCTCATTCTGCTCCTCATATCCTTAACCATTTCAGGAGCATAGAGAGATTTTGATGAACTTCAACCCATATTCATGAACATTGAAGGAGTCCTATTTCATAGTAAGGAACTCTTATACCTTTGCTTCCTTCAGTTCCTGAGGAAAGAAACGCCCCAAGAAAGCTTCTTCAAAACATCCTCATCTTTGCCCTCCTTCCATGGATCGAACCAAGTCCTAGCCACATTCTTGAGTTTATATATGACTAGTTCCACTCTCTCAGCATCAATCACATGCATCACATTAAATACCTTCTTCAACTCTTCCACAAAGTTCTCCGGATACTCAGTAGTACTCGAACCAGTGAAGCTTGGGGGATTCATCCCCAACAATTACCGAATCCTCGATGTGCCAGCTCTTTCTTGTCGAGATCCCCTTTATTGACTGACTTGGCCAGTCACCATTTGGCTTAGAATTTGAATAGCCTTGCAGAACTCAGTATCGGTAACTTTCCCTTGAGGTTGCACGTTCTGGTGCATTAGTTACCTTTGGTTCCTCATCATATCTTCTAGTTGGTCGACCTCTGACTGCTCCTCGTGGAGGCATGATGAACTGAAACACATGCAAGCATGAATTAGAAAGGAACTTTTTCGAGATAAAACTCTAATGCACGAAAGGAATTCTGAAAGAAGTGAAGGTTTCCTAAATGTTTTTGCCTCCTAATCATAGATGTGGAACGCTTCACACCGATGACTAAGACTCAACTGACACGAATTTATAGATTCCCTAGGATTCTTGAACGTTCTGCTCTTATACTAAGTTTCTAACGCCATGAGCCTACACCGGGGACATGATCGGCACTCAATGACCATTTCTGGACTTGAGCGAACCCTTGGTCTAGCTTACTCAATTCAGCACAAGACTCACTCAATAATAAAACAAGAACAATCTCATAAACAACTAAATTAATGGATTGGCCAAACTTGCAGTTCATTCTAAAAATGAAATATCTGAAATAAACGAGAGTCAACTGAACTAACTATTTGTCTATGAAGCCTCTATAAATACTAAGATGAATGTTGGGACAGACCCCACAATATTCTAACAAATAAACAAGACTAAAAAGAATAAAAAGGATCCTCCGGAATGCAAAGAGGCACAACAATGACTCTGAGTGCTTAAGTTTGATCGATGAGGTGTTGGATATTGATCCTGGTTTCCTGCGTCTGCATCGTAAGACGATGTTGGGCAACTCGCATCAGTACATTGGATGTACGAGTATGCAAGTTGGAATGCTAAATAACAACCTAGGCTTGATTAGAATAAGATGAACTTACCTTGGCTCTGCTCAACTCAAGAATTTATCAACTCAATGTATGTACATAAAACAATTTAAAACACATACAATATATATAAAGCTTTTAAAGCCGTAAAGAAACTTAATTCATCAAAGAAAATACAATAGCAAACTCAATTTTACTTATATATGAAAGTAATGTAGTTTTGTGGGAGTTTCTCTAATCGATAACAAGCACTATGAGCCTAAGTGGTGATACAACATCACCCCCATGCTATCACAATTGTCCTATACTTTGTCGTCACACAGAAGATCCTTAACTAGTGGATCCACTGTCTAAATTCACATGATCATCTAAAAAGTATTACCCATTAATATCCATGATGTTAACATGGTTTACATGGAAACATGAGTTAATATGAACTCTCATCCCCACATGGGTGCTCAATACTACTCCCAAAATATACTTTAGCTCATGGATTTGAAATAACCTCTTTCCTCTTGGTTGAGATAATTTGCTTAACCCTTTTTAGCGTTTAAAAAGCCCTGTTGGAACCAATGTTCCTTTTTCTTATTCAAAACTATGTTGTGAAATCTTAGTTTCCTCTTTACGTAAATGTAAAAACCTGTATAAACTTTCTAGAGAATTACATAGTTCCCTTATATCTTTTGATAAGTGAACTCAACTCTTTACTCTTTACTTGACTTGAAACATAACTCGAAAGGAATACTTAGTTCCCTTATAACTATTGACACTTAAACTCAACTCATTACTCTTTCCTCAACTTGTAGCTTGAGCCTTAAAATTAAAGTTAAAATGTTTGTTTAATACTCTTGAAAATGTTAAGAAACTTTACTTTAACTTACGTCATAGCTTTAAACTTGACTTCTTAACCTCCTTGACTTTGATCTTAACTTTCCTTGAATATAATTATGGATTCAAGGTTCATGATTCAGTTTAGGGATTATTTCATGATGTTTATATGTAACTTAAAGTGTTGGAATCAACTAAGAAGTGTGGGTATATCACTTGGGAACTAGTACGAAAAGATAGGAAAAGAATGGGGTCTCCAGGTGATCTTGGCGCTCTAAGAGGCACGGAGCGCCAGAGCCTGATGAACAGACTCTGGTCTGAGGCACTCTGGCTGGCACGACGCGCCAGAGCCTGTCAGACAGAGGTTGTCCTGAGGGTCTCCTGAAAGCACGACGCCCCAGGTCTTCTCATATGGGACCTCCGACTTTTCTTCGTTTTTCATCTCTAAACCTCCTTAACATCCATGGATCTCATACCATTCATTTCAGATCGCTAATAACCTCAATAACCAACATATTAGAATGGAAAAACAAACAAAAAACACAAATCCAATCAATTAGAACATGGTATAACTCATTAATAAGAATTCAATAATTCTTCATCATGAACTTCGATATTCATTCACTGATCTATTGAAAACTCGCTGAATTAAACATATTGGTGTGTGGTTGAACGAACCCAATGCAGAAAGATCTCACATACCTTATAGGGATCACCCTGACGAATTTCTCTCGACAATCTTGGCATTCTTGATGAATTCTTGTCCTTTTCTCCTTTCTCCTTCTTTTCTTATCTTTTCGCCCAAGCCCTAAGCGTATTTCAATTTTCCAAAACTGACCTTAGGCGTAGCTTTACCTCTAGTAAACCCTTAAATTAAATTAGGAAATAGTAGGGTGTAAAGACCACTTTACCCTTACTGAAATCCAGGTTGTATTTTCCTCAATCCAATAGCCCAACTTTTGATAGGCATATCTCCCTCATAAAATATCAAAAATGAGAAAACTCGGAGGCATCGGAAAGATCTCATCATGGGCTTTCCAACTATAAAAAGAACTGACCCTAATTAGTCATGCTGAGCTAGAAATTATGGCCATTTGTAAATGACCAAAAACTCACTTTTAGACTTAGGAAATGTTTTTCCAGATTTTTCCTATTCTTTCCAAAAATAACCACTCTTAGTTTCTTTGTTTAATCCAAGTTATTTTTCTTTGCGAGATGTCACACAATTAGTAATAATTCGAGCGTCCCTAGCTTCCTCTCAAAAGATTTGAGTATGAGATATTTTTATTCCATCTTTTTTCCTTTCAATTTCAGCTACATTCATTTTCCATTTGATGTTGGTGAGTCTATTCGTCTATTCATCATGTTCTAGAGCTTCGGTTTACATTTATATATATCACATTACTTGTCTATATCAATGTATTCTCGTGTATTTTTTATTGATTGTACTTTGAAAGGTCGCAAGTTGTTCAATGAAATGTCTAGTAGCAAAGTTTGTCGGTGTATAAACTACTTTACCTTGGCTTCCATCTGTGTTGTTCAGACTGTTCAAAAATGTCATTGGGTAAGTGTAAGATCCTTCAAAAGTAGTATATTTTTGGAGGATTCGATACACGTGTGGTAACAATTTATAAAAGAGAAACATAGGGTACCATGACCACTTCCAAACCCACACCTCTCGATTTTAATGTTAGATTTCTTAGACCAAATTGAGCAGTATGTTGAAATAGATAAGGAATTCTACTTATATGGGATTGTCTTGGTTGGTAGGGTAGATTCCAAGACAAATTCTCATCTTGAAAATTCATCATGAAAATTTTATTTTTCACATTAGCCATAGCAAAGAGAGTGTTGTGATAAATAAAAACGATGTAGGAAGAAGAAAGGTAAGGTAAGTGAAGGAGAAAGGTGAGGGTGGGGAAAATTCCTTCTTTCTACTGAAACATGCCTTATTAATTTTTTATTTAATCTTGCTTTGATGTATCTTTGATGGTGATATTAAATTTACTTTTTAGTAGCAGAAGTGTGTAATAGGTTGCCTTAATAGTTTAAGCGTGTAACTGAATTTTCAGTAAAACTTCAGGGGTGAAGTCATATCTTTTCTCTTAATTTGATATGGTCTTCTTACATGAGTCAAACTCATACAAATTAAGATACAAAAGTTGAACCATACATGTGAAAAAGGCAAGCTTTAGGTATACCTTTTTGCACACATAAAATCACACAATCACAAAGGCAAGAAGGTGAAGATCTAGGATCAGAACTCAATTTATTACATGTTGATAGTAAGATGTTATTAGTTCGATCATGTATTAGGAAAATTTACTGAGTTGTAGTAAGCTTCTATTCATTACTGAGATTGTAGTTGATGTTGTTCTACAGTTATTACTGAGTTGTAATTGTTTTTGGATTGAAGAAAGTGGTTTTGAGGTTGAGGTTTGTAACAAGAAGCGAGTTTGGATTTTTGGAGAGAGTAGTTAAAATAGTTTGAGTTAATGGTTGATTGAAGTACTAGAGTTAGTTCTTTAGATTACTAAGTTGTAAAAATGTTGCTCGTGAGAAGTTAGTGGAGATTGGTGGTTGAAACGCTATACACTGTAGGCCATGATTTTTCATGAGTCAGAAGACAAAAGGGTAAGAAAATTTGTCTAAAATTTCCAAAGGGAAACAAGACTAATTATAGAACCAAAAGGGAAACCTTATGATGGAGAATTTTATGACATTTAAATCAGGACAGCTGCCGCAAGGCGTGGAATTCCATGTTCCTTGCAAGGCACATGGAATTTCAGTGCCTTGCGGCATTTTTTTAAAATGAATTTTTTGTTCAGCAGATATTGATTATTTTTTAAGAGTATACTACAGGGATTAATTGTAGGCTATTCATAAAACCTTTTAATTTTTTTTAAAAAAAATAATTTCAAATTTTATATTTCTTTACCCTTTTAATCTATATTCTTACCCCATCCCTTTAAACAACCAAAGTAGTTTCACCAGTTTCATCATCACTAGAACACCATAAGTCAATCAAAATAGGGTCTTTAAGGAAGAAAGGTGAATAATGATTTAAGAGTTCGTCTTGAGATATTCGGGATTTGCTATTTTGAAACATAAAAATCATTTTTTTTAAAAAAAAGGTTAAGGGGGGAGAGAGGACGAAAATGGAAGAATAGTTCAATCAATGGTTAGTATTATATTCTGAATGCAAACAATCATTTTGAATTGGGGTTTCTGATGATTGACCCATCCTCAAAGGAAATTGATGTGGGTATTGTTGTTTTAGACATTTATTGTGAATACTTTCTTGTATATAGATTATGTGGCATTGGAAGTGATTTAGAAGGGGAAGACTCAACTCTTGAAGTGATTGTTGATTGATTTAGGGCAAGTGACTTCCTAAACCTTGTATTCTAGTTGAATTATTATGCTTCTTTCATTGATTATGAGTTGGGAGTAATGGAGATGACATGAAGGATTAAATTGTCCACTTGTTACATCTTAACGAATAAAAAGAGGTTTAAATGAAAAAGGGTATGTGCTGAACATGATGAACGACAACCCTTTTTGATCGATTGATTAAATGATTAAAATCAATAATGTGAACTTGAATTGTATGAATTATTGTCTCTTTCGTACGGTGCGATATTGCTTGTCCATTCGTTATGAGCACCTTGATGAGAAATGTGGTGATTTGTGATGTAAAGTCAATGGGAAATGGTTATGGCAAGTCTATAAAGATGATGGGAATTAGTTTTATCTTATGACATAAACCGATGGGAAATGCTTTCGGCTAGTGATTTGATACAATGACTATGGAAAAAGATTACGTTGAGTAATATCTTGCTGATGGGAAATGGTTCTGGCAAGAGATTGATTATGAGAATTGATTCCTTTAATGCTTATGCGTAACTTGTTTGATATTTGAGATTGATGTACTTGTTGCGCGTGGCTGAACTACTTGTCATTGAGACTGACCTATTTGATTTGTTTGATTGTTAAATTGCGAAGATTGAAATGTGAATATTGGGATTTGCAAGCTTTGTTTTGTAGAATTGTTAGGTTGGGATGTTTTCTGTACAGGTTATAGTTTGAGGGGTCTCGGTGGAAGTCTGGGGTGTTCATTTTCTAGCAAGTTACTTTGTTTAGTAGATTGGTTGTTGGGCACCTGTTGTTGGTACTCCCCACTTGTTTCTAGACTTGTGTAGATTTTGAGCCCGGACCCGCATGATCTTGTTCTCCTTCTTTTAAACTCGAGGCTTGTCAAGGACCTGAAGTAGTTGTTGTTTTATCATTTAGCGGGCCGTCTTTTTCCTTTTCTTGCACTTTCTTCTATTTGAGTAACAAAGATTGAGACTTGTATTTATTTTATAATTTCACACTCATGTATTTAGTGGCTTGAATAAATGACAACCATGTTTTTTGGTATTATTTAGAATGAATAAAATTTTCTGTCTTTGTCATGTTCTTGTTTATTGTATGTCCACATTTCTTTCGTTATCGTTGGTTTGAGGCTAACTTGTCTTATGTTAACAAGTAAGTTCTATTATTTCCATTTTTTGGTCGTGATATAAACATTATACCGTGATTACATATTATTCAGGTGGCTACAACAATAAAATAGCTACGAATCTTAATGTGGTTCGCGACATTCCAAAAATAAATCATTGAGAACTTTCTAATCATAACGAATTGAAATCGAGTAATAATTTACAATTGAAGATCCAATAGGATGATTCCACGTGCCAAATGATGTAATAATTCCAATCAAATTCTTGAATTAATCAGAAGTTGTCACGTGTCCTTAATGACATATTTTGGTCAATCAAAATCAATCTTATTACATCAAATTTGTGATAAATTTGACCAGAACCAAACACAAGAAGAGAAAAGAGTTTAATGGAGGGTTACATAATTTTTTGAGTCAAATATCATAGAAAGCTTCCCTTGAAGAAACAAACTAGTGGCCGCCTCCTTTTCCAATGCAGTAGCACATATCCAAGATATAACCGCAAGGTAAAATTTTACAACTCTATTTGACTTATCATCTTCTTGAAATTCAGATCCAACACCGTTTGCGCATCAAAATTGAAACTTTAAACAAGGTTTTAATTAATTTAAAGGATATTAGAATGTTTGTTGGAAATATTTAATTAGCTTTAAATGTAGAAAAACTTCTGCAGAAAAGCACATCTTTGAATGTTGTTCAACTTCAACATTCACTTTCATATTTCTCTCCCTTTTTCTACTATGTTCTAGATAGCTATGGTGTTGGAGGACCCATCCCCTGATCAGATTTCAGGTTCCACTCAACTAATCATCCCTCCAGGTTTGTCTTGAAAAATAAAAAATAATCCATCTTACCATTTTTATTTGTCATGGTTTCTTTTGTGAGAGTAAAACGATAAGAAACTTTGGCTAACATTATACAATGTATTTTTTCTTCATATTGATACGCAAAAAATAAATTAGTTTTAGTGTTTTTCGTATAGTTTTTGAATGCCGAAATTTTTAGTTTGAAACTTACAAATTTATTTTATTCAATTTAACATTGAAAATTAGTTAAATTGCGAAAAACACAATATGATAATTAAAAGTAAGAAGAGGGAGTAAAAACTTGTTTCATTGTGGGAATTTATATACCATCTTTTATTTATTTTTTTGATTTAGTTGGTTTGATGGAGCTTGGGTGATTGAACCATAGTAGCAATGTGATTGAGGCAATAAGGAATGAGATTGATAAAGAGCGTATAAGGAACGAGATCATTACAGAAGAGGTTGCTCGAAAGCAGATGTTGGAGTTGGAAATAAGGAGAGAGCTTATCATGGAAAAAGAAATAGCAATGTTTGGAGTTGATAGTTTTGCTTCATTCTTTAAGAAACAGTCAAACTTCGTGTTGTTTAAGGGAAAGATGAGAATGGGCGTCTCTGCTGTGTCTAGACATGACATGGATCACTTCTTAGAGGTTCCTTTTTGCCACCGTGCTTTGGAACCAATAATTCAACAGTGAACCAAATTCCAAAGGTGGAGATTTTACAAGTGCAGCCCACTAGTGTTGGCGGACAGTTGCTGGTTCGTGTACTTCTTTGTTATTGGCCGTGTTTATTAATTTTTTGCTGAGTAGATGATTATTTCTTTATCTATTAGTATTATTTGTTTGTACATTTGCTATTCTGGATTACAAGGTTTTTAAGTAGTAACTTTTTCTTTTGTTTCACTCTGTTTTTGTAGATGGACGCACTGGGTTAGAATGTTAAGTTTGTATTTACTTTCAGCTGTGTGAAGTTTCTCATGCATGAAATTGGCCGAATCTACTCGGGCTCCGAGCTCTGTGCCGACTAAATCAGCAACCTAACTATAGTTGTTGCCCTTGGCTTTATGCCTTTTTCCTTAGTTTTATGCCTTCTGGAGAGATTTTCCTCTTTCTTCGGATAACCCACACTTCCTTCATGGTTCTTATTGTAGCTGTTGAGTCATGGTTGGAATTTAAACATTATTTGCGGGTCATCTGAGGGATTGACACATTGAAAGACTTTGAAATATTGCCTTGTCAGTGTGTATGTCAGAGAAGGGGCCTTTAAACTAATGAATCATGAAACACAGAATAATCTCTAGTTTGTGAATCTTGAAACACAGACAGTTATTGACCAGCAAGTGCCAAGATTATTTTTTGTGAAACTAATGAATCATGCCTAGATGTCCTGATTTTCTTCCTTTACGTACTTCGTTTCCATTAGTCATGTTCTTAGTTATCTGGTGACCAGTTTACATAACCAGAATTCTATTTACACATGTTTGTATCATCACTTCAAATTGAACAATCAAACCTAGGAAAATATTTCCTGGACGAGGTAACAGTAAGAAATTATACATTATCAATGGCAACTCCATTCATTCTTATACAACTGAGTATTGGTTTGGTTGATCCGAATCAGGAGATAGGATGCTTCAAGTTACTATTGCTTTAATAAATTCATATAATATGCTTTCAGATCCAGATCGGTAAACCATTTACAGGTGTTAAAATTTCTGACCAATGCTTCTTTTATTGTTCATAATACTTGGTTGAGCCTGACACGATTTTCTCTCGAACAAAACGGAAAGCTATAACACTGACTGAAGTAGTTGCTGACGATCCTTCATTAAGCAGTCCTCCAGTGAAAAATATTACAAAGTGGAGTTTTGCACTTTGTCTGGTATTTACTACAAATCAAAATTCCATGAATATCCCCTTCCAAGAAAAACAAAACACAAATGCAAGGAAGCTGATTTTAGAGAATCCAGGGATGCCAAAAACTGTAGAATCGGTCTTTTACCAAAGAAACAAAAACTTTTGATCTGATATCACGGAAGAAATAATATGAAGGATCTAATCCAAACGTTAACGATCCACCATCCTTGTTGATAGATGACAGTGCAAATGACTTGTGAAACAACACAACTAATGGAAAACAAAAAAATCGTAGTTCAAGTTTTGTTGTTACACATATGCAAAATGCTTTTCAAGTAAGTTGTTCAAGATGTCGAACATGATTTTTTCTTACCCTATGTGCCTCCATCGTATTTTTAGAGAAGGTCCGTATTTTGCATGTCTCACACAAAAACGTGAACTACCTATTGTTTTGCTTTTCATGAGTTGTGTTGTTTCTCAAGATATCTGCAATGTTATCTATCAACAAGGATGGTGGTTCATTAATTTGGACTTTATATCAGATCATTGCAAGGACGTTCCACAAGCTAGATGAATTTTGATTTCTTTGGAAAAAGACCAATGCTCCAGTTTTTGTTCTCCTCCTTCCGTTTGTATTTTTCCCTTGGAGTTGCGCATTCAGCAATCTTTATTTGTAGTACTTGCCTGACAAAGTTCAATATTCCACTCGGTAACATGTTTTACTGGAGCACTATAAAGGCTTGTCAGCAACCTGTTCAGGTAGAGTTATAGCTTTCCGTTTTTCTCCCGAGAAAATCATGTCAGGCTTAGCCTGTATCAACCCCAAAAGAAGCACTTCTCAGAAATTTAAACACCAGGTATACCGTTGATGGATTTGAATGCATTGACAAATTCATAAAAGTTTAATGAATGTATAAAAGCAGTAGTAGCTTCTACTAAAGCAGGGAACGATGGACAGGGGCAGCAAATTTAATTTCACTGCCTATATTTGAGTATGACTTAGTCAATTAGGTGGTAGTCATGCTTTAAAATTATTTAGGAGTTGCTTAGTGGATTGCTAGATGGTGTATTATTATTTTTTTACTTTTTGATCTACACTCTTATATATCTAATCTGAAGCATTAATAAAGCTGTTCTTCTGATTCATTTATTCTTTTTTTTTCTCTCTCGCCTTTTTTGTTTCAAACAGGTCTTTGATTTCCCTTTGAATTATTTAGCTTAAACAAGTTATTAAAACCTTCAATTGGTATCAGGATCTCTATTTCTTAAGGGACCTCTGTGTGTGTGCTAATCACATTTCGTGAATACCATGAACAGAGAGACAAGTTTTTGTGCAATGGCACCATCAACTTTTGGTGGAGAAAGTTATCGAATCAGGGCTGTTAGAATGCAGACATATTCTGGAAGCTTTGGATCTCTGAGAGGCTGTAGAAGATGAATACATCATTGCTCCCTTGCCAAACAATCCAACAATAATGCAAATTAAAAATCACCAAAAAAGGAAAATTAGGTAATCAACGGCAAAGGAATGTTTATTTGTTGCCGTTTCATCCACTGTCTTAACTTGTATCATGTCTCTGAAGTCGGCAAAAGAGGTATGGGACTATCTTAAGACTGAGTGTGAAGGAGATGAAACGATTCGATGGAGCAATTGCTGAATTTGATACATGAGTTTGAGCTACAAATGATGAAGGATAGTGAAACCATAAAAGGAATACATTGATCAACTTCTTAACATAGCCAATCATGCCGGTTTTTGGGTTCCAATTTTCGCGATTCAAGTATCGTTAAGAAAATCCTTTTAATGTTACCTGAAATATTTGAGGCGACCATTACAACCTTAGAAAATACTAAGGACTTTTCCACTATTACACTAAAAGAGATCTTAAATATCTTTCAAGCACAAGAGCAACGACGTGTTATAAGACAAGAAGGAGCTTTACCTACCAATCATCAAGATGATGGATGATATAAGAAAATGAAGAACAAGAAATACCAACCAACAGATGGAGAAGGTATAGAACGGAACAATAGAAACAAAACATGTAGCTTCATGGAAAACACCCTCCTTGTAAGCATTGCAGTATGATCGGACACACACCTTCCAAGTGTTCGAGAAGGCCTGAAGATAAGTGCAATATGTGCAATCAGTTTGGGCATGAATCAATCATTTGAAATAACAAAACTCAGTAGCAGGATGTAGATGCTCGGGTTGTAAATGAACAGGAGGAGGATCAACTATTTTTTGCATCATGTTTTTAAAGAAATGTTTCTAGCGAGTCATAGTTGATTTATAACGAAAGCACAATTCACATAACTAATGATAAAGAACACTTCAAAGAATTGAAGACTACTCGATTTGCAAATGTTCGAATAGGCAACAGTGGTTACATTCCAGCAAAAGGAACGGGAACTATTGTAGTTGAGACACAAGCATGTACAAAAACAATAACATGTGTTCTGTATGTACTAGACTTAGACTGATACTTGTTAAGTGTTGGTCAATTGTTAGAAAAAGTTTTCAAACTTTATTTTGAAGATAATATTTCTTGATCAAGTATCCCTCATGGCAGGACTTGATTAGAGTCAAAATGATAGGAAAAAAAGTTTCTCATTAAATCCATTTAAGGAAGAGCAAATGTTGTATTCAGCAAAAGAAAATGTTGCTGAGTTATGGCATAAGAGACTCGGGCACTACCATTATCAAGGGTTTGTCAAGATGCAAAACTTGAAGATGGTGGAGAACTTACCTTATGTGGAATCAAATTCCACTAAATGTCATACCAGCCAGTTTTGTAAGAAACACAGAAAGTCATTTCAAAAATCAACCTTGAGAGACTCACAAAATGTACAACTAGTTCATATCGATGTTAGAGGGCCTCAAAGAACTCCATTATTACAAGGTCACATCTACTACACTCTTTTCCTTGATGATTTTACATGAATGTGTTGAGTTATTTTCTTGATATTCAAATAAGAAATAGTTAATATATTTTGGAAATTCAAGAAATTGTAAGATTCAAGCTTTGAGGTATGATATGAAAAGTAAAACACTTTAACGAAATTATTCATTTTTTGATAAGGCAAGATTGTGCTTCAACTTACAACACCATATACACCCGAACAAAATGGGGTTAGTGAAAGAAGATATAAATGGATAATAGAGATGGTCAGATGTATGTTACATGAGAAGGAATTGCGTAAGATATTTTGGGCAGAGGCAACAATACCACAATTTGCATACAGAATCGACTTCAAACGAAAGCTTTGAATGATACACATAATTTGAAGCATGGTACGTGTTTAAGACTTCACCATGTTTTCTTAAAGTGTTTTGTTGTGTTTGTTTTGTTCAAGTTCCTCAGGTTAAATCTGACAAACATGACAAGAAGGCAATCAAAGGAATCCATGTGGTTTACAGTGGCATTTCTAAAGCCTACAAGGTCTATCATCCTCAAACAGAGAAGATGACAATTTTTCATTTTAGTGAGAATGAACAGTGGAACTGGAAGAATTCTCATAAATTAGGAATACGCTCTTTAGAAGCAAGCATCAACCCTCCTGAAGAGAAAAAAAATAGAACACGGGCAAGAACAAATAGAAGGTGATCATCGAGTCAAGGGGAGGAGATTGTTGTCATATATCTATGAGGTGTGTAATGTCGCCATCTATAAAGCTGCTGGTTCAGTGAAGGTTTTCAAGACCAAAAATTGAAGAAATCAATAAAGGAGGAGATCTCTATGATTGATAAAATAGAACCTGGGTGCTAGTCAACATACCTAAAGATAGAAAAGTCATTATTGTGTGATGGGTCTTTAGAACAACGATAAATGCGGATGGTTCTATAAAAAGAAAATACAAGCGAGGTTTGGAGTTAAAGGGTACATACAAATTTATGGTGTTGATTACTATGACATTTTTTGTCATGTTGCAAGATTAGAAACAATCAGATTGCTACTCACAATAGATGCACAAATGGAATGGAAGGTGTTCCAACCTGATGTCAAATCAGCCTTCTTAAATGGCATACTGGAGAAGGAAATATATGTAAAGCAACCACGGGGATTTCTGAAACAGGGTGATGCAGAGAAAGTCTATCTGCTAAAAAAGTCTCTATATGGCCTAAAGCAAGCACCAAGAGCTCTTTGAAGATTAGGCTTTGAAAAAAGTTTATCTGAATCCACATTGTATGAAAAACATAACGACATAAAGATACTGATATCGTTATTATGTCGCTTTACGTTGATGATCTTGTGATAACAGAAAATAATACATGGTTGCTTGAGGAGTTTAATGAAGAAATGATGCAGGTTATTGAAATGAGAGATCTTGGTCTATTGACCTATTTTCCTTGAATGGACATCAAGCAAAGTAAAAGTGAAGTATTCATTGGTCATAAGAAAAACACAACGGAAATTCTTAAAAAAAATTCATGGAGGAATGCAAGTCGATGATCAAAAAGAGAAGTTGTATCATGAAGATGGAGCGGACAAAGTTGATGAAGGTTATCGTAGATACTTGATTGGATTCTTAATGTATCATACTACAACAAGGCCTGATATTTCATTTTTTGTAAGTCTCTTATCTCATTTTATGCATTGTGCAAGTACAATGCATTTCAGAGCAACAAAAAGAATATTAAGATATATCAAAGGTACTATATAGTATGGTATAAAGTTTGAGAAGTGTCCAAGCTTCAAATTACTTGGATTTTCACAGTGACTGGGCTGGATCCGCAGATAATATGAGAAGCACCTCTAACCATTAATTCAGCCTAGGTTCAAGAATATTCTCATGGTCTTCTAAGAAACAGGAAATTGTTGCACAATCCAGTGTAGAAGTTGAGTTCATAGCAACAACAAGAGCAGTAAACCAAGTCTTGTGGCTAAGAAATATCATGTATGATTTACATTTGGAACAGATTGAAAGTACTATCATTCTTATCGACAACCAGAAAGCTATTGAAATCTCAAAAAATTCGTTGTGTCACAAGAAGACCAAGCATTTCAACATCAAGTTGTATTTCCTAAGAGAAGTACAACAAATGGGAGAATTGACTCTAGTCTACTGAAAGTCTGAAACCAGCTTGCAGGCTTGTTTACTAAGCCTTTACCGGTTAGAAAAATTGAGTTTCTAAGACAGAAAATTAGAGTTTGCATTATCTAAAGCAAGGAGGAGTTTTAGGAATCTGCTTTTGAATTGCACTAAATTTAATCTTGCTGCCTATGTTTTAAGTAAGATTTAGTCAATTAGTTGTTAGACATGCTTTCCTATTATTTATGAGTTGTGCAATGAACCACTGGATCGTGTATTTTTTTTTCTTTTCATTCTAGGGTCTTATATATCGAATCAGACCACTCAATAACAGTGTTCTTCTCCTGCATCTATTTTTTTCTCTCTCGTATTTTTTTTTCTCAAGCTACTCTTTGATTTCCCTTTGTTTTATTTAGGTTAAACAAGTTTATAAAACCTTTAAACATATTTTGGAGCAAATTAGAATGAAAGCTTCATCTGACCTGATTTTGCTCAACCAGGCTAATACGCAGTTGTATAGGAATGAATGTCATTACATTTGTTAATGTTTCATTTCTAGATTTGGTAGCTCAATTTAGAGATGACTTGTCTTGTAATAATATAAACAAAATTTAAATAGAATTCTCGTTATGTAAACTAGACGGAATACCTAGAGGAAGAAATTTTAGGCCCTTTTTAGAAAATCAAAACAAATATGATGACACAAAAATTTCCTCAAGAGGTTTTGATAATGAAAACATTGAGCAGGTTCTCAATATAAGAAGGACGAACAGAGAAAGACACAGGCAACTAGGAGGTAATGGTTAAAGAGAAGTTCCCATAGAAGAGAACTAGTATCCTTGTAGGACTGAACTAGGGTTTCATGTAGTCCTATAAATAGATAATAATAATAAAGAGATCATTAGCTGTCACAATCATCAATGAATTTTTCCAAGCAAGAGTAGAGACGGAGGGGAGAAAAAGAACCGTAGAAGAAAGAAGAATTAGAAAAAAACTTTTCTTTCTAAAGCTAGGTATTTGGCTAGTTCAACTTAGAATCTTTTATGAGTGGTAATTATTCAAAGTGTGAAACTGAGCTTGTGAGGTTTGTAACAAGATTGAATTTGGCTTCTCAGAGAGCTTGTAACAAGAAGTAGTTTTGACTTTCTAGGGATCAAAGTTAGCAATTATACTTAATCTTTACAGTGGTACAAGAGTTGGTGCTTTCGATTATTAAGTTGTAATATAGAGTATCGCTTTGAAGTTGATTGAGAAGTTGTTGAAATCCTACACGTTGTAGGTTGTTGTTAGCAAGGATTCTTTCCACAATAAATCTCTTTGTCATTCCGTTATGTTATTATTTTCGCTATTACTGCAAAAACCTAGTTCTTGTACTTGTTAGCTTATTACGGTTTCTTCAGTTAGTCGTAGAGCAGGTCTTTTCACTTAAAAGTTTCAAACCTTGTAACTAATGAATGGTTGCACAACCTACTTAACATTAAGGAGCATCATGGACAATAACAGCACTATTTAGTGGAAAAACATATGGTACAAGTCAAGTCCAAGGAGAGAAAGGAATGAGATGCTGCTGACAAATTGGAAATTCATAACAATGCAAAGGCTAAGAAATTCTTGATCTATGGAATAGTTCAAAATGAGTATAATAGAATTTCAGCATGTCCAGACGCTAAAGTGAGATGGGAGACACCGCAAACAACTCATGAAGGGACAAGTAAGGTAAAGAAATCCATAATTGATCATCTGAATAGGCAGTATGAGTTGTCCAGAATGATAGAAGGAAAGATAATTCAAAACATGCATACCCAATTCGACATTATCATCAATGAAATCTACTCAGTATGAGAGATCGTAACCGCTGGAAAGGATATTAGAAAACTTCTGAATGTTATCCATGAATCATTGCAAAGCAAAGTTGACGTAATTAGTGAAGCACGTGACCTAGAAAATATGATGATGGGTGAGCTTTTTTGGAAATTTCATGACCTATGACCTAAAAAATAATCAAGAAAAGGAAATAAGAGACGAAATAGGTAAGAACCCATTCCTCAAAGCAATAGAAACGATAATTCAAAGGAAGAGAAAATTGCTTTAATGACGAAGAGGTTCCAAAGCATGTTCAAAAGAGGACATGAAAATCAAAGGAGAAACCCACAGAAGATGACCGACGAAGACATTAGAGAACAGTTATGCCACAAATGCAGAATCCTAGATAATTTCATCAAATTTTATCCTTGTTGACTCTGGAATACAAAAGTAACAAACTAGGAAAAGAAAAGAAGATCAGGAAAGGCCAGTGCATTCTTCCAAATCATAGACTAAGTGAGGCTGTTTAATCTATGAAAAAAGATTTTCCGGCAAAAGGAAATTCATCCAGTGATTTCAACGGAAGAAAAAGGTAACTATGACTATCTTGAGATGATGGCAGTAACTGAGTGATATGATGAAGCGAACCTATGTTAGTCTAAAGAAACAATCACGACATTAATGGATAGCTCAAAAGAAGATGATGATGACAAGATGTCCAAGAATAAAATTTTCATTTGTATTCAAATAAGAAAATAGAATCTCTATTTTGTACCCTCATAGATGCATATCACTGAACATATTCTTAAAATGAGAAAACGTCAACAACTATGCATCTCTAAGGGAAAAAAATGAGAATCTTAATCAACATCTTCATGTAAAAATAAGCAATTTCAGAGCTAATAAACACAGCCAACAATAAAGAAGAACACGACCCAACAAGATTCAGCAAATGCTAGGGGGCTGCACTTGTAAGATCTCAGTCTTTGGACTTGCATTCAATGCTGAAATATTTTGTTCCACAGCACACTGTCGAAAAGACACCTCCGAGGTATGATCTTTGTCATATCTGGATACAACATAGACACCCAACTTTCATTCCCGTCTTATCGTTACACAACATGGCGCCAACCGGATTCTTGAAGAATGAAGCAAATCTATGTCCTCCGCACATATTCTATATCTCTTTAGAACATAATCTCTCTCCTTACTTCCAACTCCAACGTTTGCTTCCGAGAAACTTCTTCTGCAATGATCTCTTTCCTAATACGCTGCTTACAAATCTCATTCCTTATTTCCTCAAGCACATTGCTACTACTGTTCAATGAATCAGTCTCCATCAACCCAACTAAAACAAAAGGATGGTATACAAATGCACTTTTAAACACAATTAACAAGTTGATTTTTTAATACAAAACTAAAAGAATGGCTAGTTCAGCAGAACCTGAGATCTTATCAGAGGATGGATCCAACGCCATAGCCACAACTGCAAAAGTTTTTGGGGCACCTTTACAAAAGTTTTTTGATAGTTAAATCTAATTAAATATTTCTAACCAACATTCTTATATTCTTTAAATAGATTAAAGCCTTTTTTAAACATTCCAATTTTATGCCTAAACACAGTAATGTCTGACATTTTATAAGAAGATAAGTAAAACAATGTTGTAATATTTACCTTGGGTTTGTTACTATTGCTTTGGATAAGGTGGCTGTTAGTAGCCTGTTCTTCAATCTAGTTCATGTTATGGCTTTTTCACATATTTGTCTCAAAAATTTATGTAACTCTTTATAATATTCTTTTGTCTTCTTATGATTAGTTTAGGTCAAACATATCATAAATGCTATGTAATAAGGTTGCTTTGACCAAAAAATTGCATTATGGATACGTGTCACGAAGCCTCGAGATAAAATTATTTTCATTTTCTTTTTGGCTTTTTTGTTTTCTAATCCCTAACTACACTTAATTATGGTCTTTGAGATCAGTTATCTAAAAGCTTTTCAAGAGCTTCAGGTTGTTGGAACTATGTCATGTCCTGTATGAATTGTAAAATCAAAAGCAAGAGGACTGAACTTTTTTTTCACTGGAATCGTGGACTCTATCTTTTTCAATTTTATTTTTCTTATGGCAGACAACTAATGGTCTCCATATGACAGTAAAAAGATAAAAATAATCTCCAACCTTGAAAAACAAGTACATAGTGCATATTATCCTTTTTATAATGACGAAAGAACCAGATGAAGTGTTTAAACATTCAAAAATGGCATACATGTTATAATTCTTCTAAACATTTAATTTGCATTTTGGCGTGAAAACTTTTTCATCCAGAAACTAGGCAAAAGATGGAGTGTCCTACCCTTTTCTCCTCGTTGATTTATAACTACAACTTGATTAGATAACTTCATCAAAGACACTTAATCTCGTTCTAAGAGTCAGCGATCGTTTGTCCATATATAACGCAACCAATTGGGTTGGGATCGTTCCCACAGGGAGAGTTACATGTTAAATATTCAGTAGGAAAGTACGAATATGCTCAAGTCAGCTGTAGGATTAGAAATTATCAAATAAAGACATAATGTAAATCAGGGTAGATACAAATGTCAAATAAGGAGGTTTTGGTTTTAATTATCAGCTACAACAAAAACAAATGACCTTAAAATAACAATATCGAGACGGGTGAGTCGATTATAGGGTAATATAACAAATGGGTAATTGAAATTGTTAGAAAATAACTGTAAAATCAGTGAACAAGCTAGACTTTAGTGGGGATCAACTTTTTCTCGAACAATTTACCCCGAATAAAGATGGTTTCTCTCAAACACCAACAAGCAAGCAATTAAGAACAATCGACGTTGTAGCACATTCACTCTCTCTACCTGAATGTGTGGAAAAAGGTTTATGACTCACTCTGTTAAGCTGAACCCATGGCAATCCATTACCGACATACCATCAATAATGAATCTTTATTTTAAAACCTCTCTCTCGAGCAAGCCAAAAACACGAAGGTAAAAGGGCATTTTCAACTATAATCCTTTAAATTAAACCTCATTATTGATTGAAATCAATTATAAACAACATTTAAACTAACAATTAGCAATACCCCATAAACTAAATCAGCCCATAATCACACCCCAACAATTGGGGTTTTTGCTAGACATCATAAAAAGATAGAAATCGTTACCAAACATAGTTTCCGTCAACTCGGAAAGATTAATTTCATCTTTACAAAGGTCTAAATTGAGGATTCTAGAAGACCCACTTCTAATTTCTCAAAAATGGAAAAGTTGAATTCTTCGAAGTTAAGGAAAACTTGCTTCAATACTCGGAGTTCAAAATAAGATAGTAGATATTGATTGAAAACTCTCTATAATGATGATAAACTTACTGTTCAAAAACGTATTTATAGTCACCAAAAATATGTTGTGAAGGACCATTCGGTTCATTAAGTCGGCCTTGCCAATTAGCTCGGTGAATAGCCCTTTGGTCAGTTCCATCGCCTTTTTCACTTTGCCCTCCACCATCCTCAAGTTATGTACTTTATGCGATCCAACACTGCATCGCGTAACCACTTGGCAACTCGAAAAATTTCCTTTGTCTTGCTTACTAGATTTTATCCATTAGGGCTTGTCACACTGTAACTTTAGGCGAGGTAGTATCCATTCGCCGACTCACCAAAGGGACTTGGCGATAACTACACCTTCATTTCTTCATTATTTTAGCTCGCTTTGTTCCTTTTTTCAAATTAGTGTCCATGCTTTGTTCCTCAAACCAAATACTTGAAATTCAAAGATTTCACATCAGTTATTTGCACAAAATAAACATTTTAGGAGTCTAAATCAATCCAAATAAAGACCTAAACGAGTCCAGATTTAAGACTCATCAACACCCCCAACTTAATCTTTTGCTTGTACTCAAGTAAAACTCCAGCTTAGCAGTTCAAAAAGGATGTCTCAAACAGTTCTACACAAGACTCAATCATGAATGCTCATAACAAGACCCAAATTGCTCATGCAAGGATCAACTCTGCACTCAAAGATTCAAGTTGTGACTCTTATTAATGATTCTCAAGCTCACAATACTTGCTTCAAGTGCAAGCTCAAGCTCAACAAAGATATTCAAATGCCCTCACACAAATAATGATTCCATAATCACACACAATGGTTCAACCAGTTATAGCTTCAAAATAACTCAAAATAACATCAACTCTAACACTCACAAAGATGAACACATGAATGACTCAACCTATAGATTTGTCCTTGTTTTCCAATCAATAATTTTTTAAGCTCACCGAGGATCAAAAAGGTGTTTTCAACGCTTAAAACAGGGTTGAATGTAAAGTTATGGTCAATTAGGCTCAGTGACTCCTATTCCCTATAAATGCTGTGTGTACAACACTCATTTCCTTTTCTTCTTCATTCTAATTCATGCTCAAAATTCACCACATTATTCATTTTCCATAAAATTTTGGACACCACATTTCTTTTTGCAACTTTATTTCAAAACTTTTTCATTCTTTTTCTTTTTGACTCCTATGACCTAAAAATGCGGTGTGAACAACACTCTTTTCCTTTTCTTCTTCATTCTAATTCATGCTCAAAATTCACCCCATTATTCATTTTCCATAAAACTTTGGACACCACATTTCTTTTTGCAACTTTATTTCAAAACTTTTCCATTCTTTTTCTTTTTCATCGTTATCTTTTTTCTATTTTTTTTTGTATGGAGGGGTTACATCTCTTTCCAAACCATGGTCAGAGGGATATTCCTTCACATTTCTTGAATTATCTTCTCTTTTTTCCACACAGCCAACTTAGGCTTTTGGAGTAAGTAGGCTACTCAAACAAATCACATCTCATGAGGATTAAGGCTGAAGGTTAAAAGAAAGGTCACAATTTCATCCAGTCTCATCCATTAATGGATAAGGATCAAAGGGTGTTTAAGAAACGACCACACAGTCATATGATAGGCCACAAAAGAGGCATAATGTCCAATAGTTTCACTCTTTCAAATTGTTGCCTAAGATCATTTCAAAAGCTCACATTACTTGATCAACCGGACCAACGGGGAAAATTCTAGGCATCATCATACATGGTTCATGGTAAGCTCATCATACAAGGCATTGACACCAATGTAAAAAAAAACTCCATAATTTCGCTATTGTACAATGTTCATCACAAAAGATTCAATTTGATAGTCGGCTAGTTACAACAAGATGCAAAAAGTTCACACATTGCATATGAAACTTCATTTGGACTCATCGCAGCTGCACATTCATGTTTATTAGATTGATAAAACTACTCAAGTAATTGGTATTAATAAGAATTGGCACTCAAATTTGCACAAGAACAACCATAATTGAGGTGGCACAAACTTTTCGAAATGTTCCGAATATCGGTTACATTTAAAATAAGAAGCCACAAGCTCAAGCATTCACAAAAACAGAGTAAAAACACAATATATTTCATAAATCCGAATATATAAAAAATAATCAATCAAGAGAAGTAGGTATATAATATGTTACACCACCACAAAAAAAAAACAATTTGTCCTCAAATGCAATGTAAATATCCAAAAAGTAAATAAAGATGAAAGAGAGGGAGGTAAAGACAAATCATGCCTAAAATGTCACTCCATCTGTTGGGGCATCAATTCCAGATGCATCACTTTGATCTTGGGCCTCAGATCTCGGAGTCACATCAACTGTACTGGACCCAGAGGAGTCAACAAAAGGTGTATCTGCCAAAGATGCTTGAATATGTGCATCTAGCATGGCCTCCTCAGACTCTGTAAGTCCCTTGTAAGAATCCTCCTCGACATCACAAAGTGTCTCCTCATACGTCTCAACTTCTGACTCGGGATCAACAACATCTTTAACTCAAACATTATATCCGGTGGTAACCAAAGGCATATCTTGCTCAACTAGACAATCTGGGGATCTTCACCGCCCTGAAAATCATATACATGTTAGTGGACTTTAGCTGGTCCACACATCTTCTTAGTGCAACAATAACAACTTTTAGACCCATGACCTCCTTAGTGGCCCCTTATCCACACTCACACACTTTTATCATAGCCGCAAGGGCATCGATGGAAGCATTCAAACGTGTCACAGAACTAGTGAGGGCTTTCTGAATAATACCCGGAATGATGGCCTCAAGTCTTGTAGCATGATGATTCGCAGAATGGGCTAGTTGCCCCATCTGTAGCAATGCAACATAGGTATGTGGAGGTCAGCCTGAAGCAGCAGCAGAACAAGATATGAGAGGCACATGAGTAGTAAAGGAATTAGGAGTAACAAAAGGAGCAACACATGATGTTCTTGAAGGACTAGGGGCCGAAACATGTTGCGTCTGTAGGTAGTGTCGAAGGATAAAAAACCGGGGATA
Source organism: Solanum pennellii (assembly GCF_001406875.1). Classification (NCBI taxonomy): domain Eukaryota; kingdom Viridiplantae; phylum Streptophyta; class Magnoliopsida; order Solanales; family Solanaceae; genus Solanum; species Solanum pennellii. The sequence goes on from NC_028646.1 coordinate 37,579,200, forward strand.
TATCAAACAGGGCTGTATTATGCTTCACTGCCTAATCTTTCAAGTACCCTACTTCAATCCTCCGGATGAAAGTAGAAGATGTGGGAATCACTTCCTCACCCTTCTTCAAATTTCTAGGAACCCGAGCCCGTCTGAACAACTCTGCAATCAACACCGAAAAGAGAAGGGAATTCTAGTGCTACTTGGCCCTCATAAGCATGTCTTGTGCAACAACACAAATTCATCCTTGTCCAATCATTGATGCAACCACAACATGCTTCTTTTGTGTGTTTGCGAATTTACTCGTTCTAGGATGACATGATGATAATGCTAATGAATCCAAACCAATACCTCCCTGCTACATTTACATCCTTTTTTTTAATAGATGCTCCAACCTTAGCCACGTAGGAGTATTGTCTGATATCAAGAGAGAAAACCACTTCTTCATGTTTTTAGCATCTTTCTCGTAATCTTATGTTGACAACCATCCTTAATTCTCGTATTACACTCTAGGACTGTACTTATAGAATCACTATCACACTTCACCTTTGAACCCTTAACGACCATATAGCAAACCAACTTGAATTTGGCTATCGGCTTCTTCCCTTGTTGCACCAGGGCACTTTAGGCACTTAGAAATCTATGGCCGAACTTGGAACATTAAGGCCTCGGGGTCGAATGATCAAGTGAAACTTGTGTGACTCATTGCAACTCATAATCTTTGGATATATATCATATGACCGCATCAGTATTCTTCACTTCTATGATGGTCCTCCATCCCTCGGTCTTTAGTTTTCATAGACCGGGGAGCAGGACCATATACAACCTATTCTGGATTAACCTGTGCTAGAGTAGGCTCCGTTAGAGTGGCATGTGTAGCACTGATCCTAGAAGGATAATTCACTTTCTTGGAATGCACCTCAACTCTCTACCTTGTTAGTAGCTCATGTTCAGGCTCAAAATTTATAGCCTGATTCTCTTGTTGGTAACCCTCCCTATTATAAGTAATGAATTTAGTTTCATAGATGTCGTCGCTGTTGGATCGGGCCTCTAGTGATGCTGGTGCTATTACCTTTTCATTTCTTTTTCCCTTCCCATCTGTTTTTGGATGTTTTGTATCCTTATTCCTAACCTTGGATGCAACTGCGTCCTCGTTAATTTTTGTTCCCTTGTCTCTATTGCAGGGCGACATGTCTCTACCTGCTACTTTAAGCCTATCCATATCTACAAAACAACGAGGAAAGTTAGAAACGTTTCAAGAAAATACTCAGAAATATGATTATAGATAGACTAACTGAACCGATCGATGAGTCGCCGAATCACTTTAGCAAGCTAGATCGGGTTTGCTGAAAGGATTGGCTCAAAATTTTCTACAAATTTTGGCTTGTCGGTGATGACAAGGGCATTTTGTGGAATTGCCGACAGCATTCGGCGAGCAAGGAATGTCCCAACGAAAGTTATAATGCTTTTAGGGATTAAGGGTGCATAAAAAGGAAGATCGAGGAAAACATTCGACGAGTCACCGAGTGCAATTGGCAAACTCAGGATTCTCGTTGAAAGTTATAGAATCTTGCTCAGCTCGCCAAACAATCCATAGTGCCTACTTTCAACCCCAACATTCGAATGCGACCCCATTGACCCCCAAAATAAAATCAAAACAAGCATTATTTCAATTATACCTAGACACATTACACCCTTGCCCCCGTGATACTTAATATTTTCCTGGTTTGGAAAAATTTGGCCATTTGACGGCTTTTAAACTTAGGAATGATGTCATGCACTCCATCACTAGGAAAATTATGCCATTTGGAAAACATGTGGGTTACTTATATTTCACCCGATTATACTAAACAACATTTAAGCAATACCCAATAATATTAATCAATTTGAAGGCACAAAATCTTTTAAAATCAATATTATGGCCTTTTTGGCATGATATTTGAATTAAAATACGCACATACATACACAATTATGAATCGAAGAAGCCCATCACACATCATATGATAAATATCATTGCATAAGAGTAAAAATCGCTAAATAAGAATTTGGGGTTACAAAAACCAATAAGAAAAAATGAATAAACAAGATCTAAAGTTAGGCGGGAACAATATAAAAACCGACTATGGAATCACCAACTAATGCAACAAAATGCATGAATATAGGAAAATATAGTGGGGGTGTGAGTTTGGAAAGTTTAGAAGTGAGGAAAAGTGAATGATTTGAAAGTTTAAACCTTCGGCCTTTAAGAATTGTCTATTTCTCGCCCCTTCACCGACATTAGTCTTTCTTTCCAACCCACTCAACAACATTCCGAATAGGTATTTACCTGGCTGATTATTACATGACCTCCAATAAAAAGTATTGGGTCCAAAAGGCGGTCAACATCGTCATCACTAACAAGTTCAACGATTGGCCAATCTTCTCCTAGGCTCGCTGAGTTTTACACACTTCTATTTTCAAAATATCTTGAGTGAAACAGTGGTCTAAGTCGGGCTTGCTGACCTATTCAGTGAGTAGTCGAACGGACATTTTACTCGTTGATATTCACTTATTAATGATGTTCCACACATTAACCTGCATAATCAACACACTATTTTCAGAAAGAAAAAGAAATCTATAATATTTGGGTTTACTCCCAAGAAGTGCCTTAGTCAACGTCATAGCATGACGCAAGTCCCCACATAGGTTTCGTTCCTTTGTTTTTCCTTAGTGTCACATTGCACCCTTCTTGTTGCTTTAGGTATGAAAATATATCACTTGGTCCATTTTGGATGCTATTAGCTACATGAACATAGAATGAGAGGTTGTCACCTAATTTAGCATCAAGACATTCTCTCTTATCTCCTTCAACATTTTGTCGTGTTCTTCGAATTTAAGTAGAATGAGTAAGAGGACCTCTTAAATTTTCCAACACTCTTGCTTCTTCGTCCTTTGATGCTCGTGAGGGGCGATGTACCTGTCCTTTTTTTCTGACATTACCTCCAATTCTGTGAGTTTCTTGGTAAAGACATCCAGGTGAGTCAACAATGTCACCAATTCTTGGTATTTTTCTGTCTCCTTGTTGGTCTCAATCAATCAAGGAGTTGGGCTGCTATTTCATAGGGTTGTCGAACCAAACAACCCGAAAAGAGTTGATCAACCTCTATACTATTTTCCGAACCAAGATCCCTGTAGAAGCTTTTATTTTTTGAATTCCATGAGTTGTTTGTAACCATGATTTAAATCATGGCCACAACTCATGGATGGTTTCACCCTCCAATTTCATGAAAGTTAGGATATCATCCCTAAGAATCATCAATATCAAAAGGGGGTGCTCCATTTGTGCACGTTCCTGTAAGATGTCTTCAGTTTCTATGCTCAACAAGCAACACACAAACCAAAAGTAACACTAAGTAGATTCAACTATAACTAAAAAGATCAAATTCAACTTAACCAAAGAATATTAACCAACAACAATCCTCGGCAGCGACGTCATTTTGATTGAATAACGCTATTAAAGACACTTAATTGAGTTCTAATAGTAAACGATTGTTAGTCAGTATATAACCTAACCAATTGGATTATGATCATCACCACAGTTAGATGTACGTGTTTAAGATTCAATTGATAAGTATGTATATGCTTAAGTCAGCCATAGGGATTTACCCCAATCAAGTTGCTTTCTCTCAAACACCAACAACCATGCAATTAAGAACAACCTACGCTTTAGTCCATTCACTCTCTCAAGATGAATGTGTGGAAAGGATTTTTGGATTCTCTCTCTCTCTAGCTAAATCCATGACAACCCATTACACATAAACAATCAATCAATAATCTTGATTTTAAAACCTCTCTGTCAAAGAAGCCAAAACGTGAAGCTAGAACTGCATTTGCAACTAAAATTCCTTAAATAAACCTTTAATGATTAAAATCACTTCTAAACAACATTTAAACTAAAAATTAGCAATACCAATAAACTAAATAAACCCATAATCACACCCAATAATTGAAGTTTTAGCTAGATATCATAAAAATATAAAAATACAAAAATATTACCAAAATGAATTTACATCAACTGGGTAAGATTAATTTTGGCGTTACAAAGTTCTAAATTCAAGAATCTCAATGTCCCCCCTTTCAATTACTCAAAAATGGAAAAATTTAATTCTTTGAAGCTAAGGAAAAACATGTCTCAATGCTCAGAGTTCAAAATAAGATAACAAATAATAAACGAAAACTCTTTATCATGAAGATAACATAAATGTTTAAAAAAACGTAATTATAGTAACCAAAGATATGATGCAAAGGACCATTTGGTGAAATAATTTGGGCTCACCGATAAGCTCGGTGGTCCGCCCTTTAGTCAGTTCCATCGCCTTTAAGCTTTGGCCTTCAACATCCGCAATTTCTATAGCTTTAGGCGATCCAGCAGTGCGTCACGAAACCACTTGTCGCCTCGTCGAGTGCTCCTTTCTCTCAGTAACTTGATTATATCCTTCATGGCTTGGCACGCTGAAAATTTAGGCGAGGTAGTGTCCATTTGGTACCTCGCCAAAGGGATTTGCGGATAACCAGGTTTTCATTTCTTCGTTCTTTTAGCTCGCTTTGTTCCTTTTTGCAAGTTAGTGTCCATGCTTTGGTCCTCAATACAAATATCTGAAATTTGAGGATTTTACATCAGTTATTGACATAAACTAGGAATTCATGGACACTAAATCTATCCAAATATAGACCTTAATCAGTCCAAATCTAGGACCCATCACAACTTCGCAAAAATATTTGTCTTGACGCATGATATAAAAAATAGCAAGGCACGTGATCCTACAAAATAAGTACTCAATGGTTTGGAATATGTCAAAATACATATCAAAATACCTTATGAATTTACTATAATCAATTTATGAAGTTGACTTCTAAACCTAATATGACTACAAAAGTAGGGGATTAAAATGCTAACCTTTACAGAGATTTTTGATAAAACAATTTTTGAAATGTGCCCTAGGTCATCGTATTTCTCTTGTGCAAAACATGTTGGGTGATAATGAGTGATTTTGGGAGTTTCCCCTATATTTACAGTAACTTACACGACTATAGTGGCCCAAACAAACTACTTTTATGTCCGCTCGATTGCCTTTCTTTCACTTCTAATGATGGTATGTGTTGTTACACTATCATCTCTTAAAACTAATAATACGATAGTATTAAAATTAGTTTTATTTATAAATTTTAAAACCCAACACATAATTTATTTTGTATTTTTTAAACTCATAGCAACACGGTCTATATACACGGCTAAGAATAATTATTAAATAATCATTCATTCAACTAGTTGAATCTATTAAAGGGTTGAAAAGTAGATGCAAGAGTTGTTCGAATGTCATCTACAAGATGAAGTACCGTACTAGAAAGGAATGATAGAACATTACTCAACAAAGCTACAGTGACACAATTCCATTATGCTTGAAGAAATTTGATGTTAGCATCTTTCCAATGCACATCTTATTTTCCTGTTTATGTGAATAGGATTCATTCCATAATCTAAAACACCAAAACCATGCGTCTAGAAGATGAGCAAAATTTAAGTAATTCACTATATTCAAAAAGGAATAAGTATAAATTTAGTTTCAAGAAATGAAAAACCAAGATTTTTTTAAAAAAATATTTTAAATTATACTATCATAAATATTTCTAAGATTGATTTTTTTTTAAAAAAGTGTTTACATATGTCATGACCCAAAAATGAGTGTGATGACACTTGTAACACCTGTAGACAAAACATACCAAAAACCAGCTTTACATAAAAATCTACAGGTGCAACCAATAGTGTCATCGACGGACCGTAGCCTGACCCACGGTCCGTCCTGCACAATCGTCGATGGGATCAGAAACTCTCAAAAATTGCAGCCTAGAAATATTGGTTAAGTCTTGAACGACGGACGGACTTAGGGTCCGTAGGTCAGATGACGGTCCCTAGTCCGTGACCGTCGATCGAGACCCCCATTCACCCACTCTCTGAAAAGATCTACGGATGACCAGCACGGTCCGTAGGTGGACCTACGGTCCGTAGGTGGGAATTACCAGACAGTTAAGGGGGAAATACAGTTGGGTTAACTTCAAATGATCATAACTCTTAGCACAAAATTAATTAGGTGTCACATGACCTAACCACATATAGATAATTGAATCAGCTTTCCATAGGCATTGATCTTGCTAAAATCAGACCTCCGAGTAAAAAGTTATGCCCATTTTAGTAAAGGCGTGTCGAAAAGGCCCAGTCGATGGACCCAACGACGGGGCGTCGGTCAGAATACAGACCGTCAGTCCTGGCCATTATTTGGTTCGACAACAACTTACCCAGGGGTCTTTTGGTCTTTTCCCACTTTGTTTAAACTCTAATATACGTCATTTTGATCCTAGATCATCAGATATTAGTAGCTCCCACAGTTCAATTAGACTCTCTGCGTTGACCATTTATCCATATAATCAGTATTCAGTTTCAGCATGTTATAAATTTGTTATGGCATTCAGTTAGCTAAGAAATTAAGTATATCATGTACAAATTATTATACTTGCTTTTGTGCTTGTTCATCTATGTTTTATTTCAGCCTTGTTTTATCCTACATGCTTAGTACCTTTCAAGTACTGACGCATACGTGCGCTACATCTTCTCGTGATGTAGGTTCAGGTTCTCAGCGTCCAGATCACACAGATCGATTATCAATTTCAAGTTCAACAAATTCAATGGTGAGTCCTCATTCTCTGAGGACAACAATCATGAGTGTCATTTCAGTCTTTAGTCATTTAGTTTCAGTTTTTGCTACATTTAGCTTGGGGCTTGTCCCAGTATTTCTAGTCCAGTTTAGAGGATTATTTCAAACATAGTTAATTTCATCTTAGTATTGAGTTGATATTTCTTTTGTATTAAACTCATTATTTTCAACTATCTCAGTTATAGAATATGGGTACTCCCCATCTTTTCAGATTAAATTATGATTTAGCTTCTGCATCAGTTTATATTCTTTAGTATGTGCATGATTATGCCAGCAGGGTTAGTTTATGATCACTTGTGGTTCTATGTTCTGTTTCCGCGTCTCAGGGGTAGCTCGAGGCGTGACAAAATTTTTCTTAGCCCATAAAGGCATTTTAGGATAAAACCAAAAAAATGACAATAAAAGTGCAAAAAATAAAGTATAAATGACTTAAATGCGGATAACCTAGTAAACTCATAAATAACCCAAAAATGTGGTTGTCTCACAAGTCATTAATGTATTACAACTGAATTGACAGAAATAACACCACTCAAATGTCTTTGTTTTAAAGTTGAACAAGAACATAATAAAGGAACAAGACGGGCCACTTAGAAAAAAAAACCTTTCAAGTATCCATAGAAAACCTCGAGCAAAGTAGAGAATAAAGATAGTAACAAAGATCTAGGCTTGCAACCTAACAAGTGTAGAAGCAAGAAGTGAGTACCAACAACATCGATCTCAGAAAGCATAACAGTAAGTAAAATAAAGCAGGATACTGGAACTCCTAATCAAACCTCCATAATGTAAATTATGCACACGAATTAGCCCAACCTAACATTCCACAAATCATGGAATACATTAGTACAATAGTAACATATAAACAAGTACATATCAATCATGTTCAAGTATCAATTAAGTCAATCAAAAGTCTCATAAAGATGATCACAACATCACAAATGGAAATGATGTGCAATTCAATGATATGTCAAGTAAAGTGATGCATGTCTTTCCTACAATACACATCCGTTGAAACTCGATATGGAATCTATGGGGTACTTCCTAGTAAATGCATATGCCATAGGCGTGTGGACCAATCCTAAATTAATCTCAATGAGTCTGCCACGAACTTATAGATCGTTCCCTTTTCTACTTCAAATTTCCGCAACGGGCGTGTTTCATAATACCTATTTCCTCTCATTCTCATCAATATCATTACAACAGTGGTACATTATCCACACATATATAATTGTGCAATTATCAAATAGAGGATGATAATTCAACACCAATACCCAACAACAATCAACAAACGAATATAACCAAGTGAATCATCTCTTTGGTCGATTGCCCAAGGCATAATCAAGTCACACAAGTCAACAAGATTGTCATTCTAGCCCAAGTTTAGCAAGTTCACATCATCAATCTACCATACATAATTGTCACATTTATGCCTTCACTAATTTCCCATAAATCCCCACCACATAGAACAAGGAAGTACGAGACACGACATGCTTAACAATGGTCTAGAAGTTCACTGGTCTCAATGAGTCCAGCAATCACTCTGACACTTGAGCTTTCCTCTTCCGGACAATATCCAAATCAACACAATCTATTCAAGAAAGTAAAAGAAACTATATTTCGAAACTAGCAACACCCATATCATGTTTTTTGGAAAATAGTGTTAAATCGAAACCTAAAACCTTATTTTGAAAATAACGTTGTAAACACTATTAAGGTCATATTTGAATTTTTTTTATAAAACTACAATTTTACCTCTACCGTTGTCTACACTAAGACATTTTATTGGATTTTGAAATTGATTACAAGCTTAGAGAAAAAATTTTGAATTATTAAAGGTATTTCGTAGAGAAAGTTGTATATATCGAAAATAGTTGACAAAAGTCTTTTACTTGTCTAATAATAAGGCCAACTTGATAAAAACTTTCACCTTTTTATCATTTACTTTAAACTTTTTCATACACTGTCACATATGAATAATTGAATTTTCATCTCCATTGCAATATCATAATAAGATATATGTCCATTAACATAGTTCATCACTCAAACACCCACTAACCCTTATAGTGTAATATAATGTTGTACTTATATAAATCTTCACATTCATCTGTCATGTGAAAAGAAAATGTAGAATCTATTACTGTGAGTATAATATAAATCTCTATTAGAATCGCAAATGATACAAATCCAACACAAAAATACGTAACCCATCATGAAAATCTAATTAATTTTGAATTTTAGTTATGCAAACTTTAGTTTTTAAAAGAGTTGAATTATTTGTATCACAATTTATGATTACTGCACATTTAACTGTGTACACTTCTTAATTTTGATTTCCATCTTCTTTTTTTTTTAAAAATAAAATAAAAAGAAATAATAGGTTTCATGACAAAAAAATGGATGTGATGAAACTCGTCTTATCAAACAAAGACATGTTAGTCTAAAACCCAAGTAATAGTCTAATACTATAAAATAATTTAGAAATACTTAATGAACATAAATATACCCCCAAAAATGTTGTTGATATGTTACAAGTTTCTATGTATTAGAATAGATTTGAATGAAATAAACAGGTCTCAAACGATATTGTCTCTAAAGTAAAACAAGATCATAAGTATGATTAAAAAGGTTTGCTCAAACGACAATAAACTACCTCAGAAATCTCCATACAAAGCCTTGGGCAAGAAGATAAGAGAGAGTATCACGAATATTAGAGTTCATAACCTACACAAATGTAGAAGGAAAGGTTGAGTACTACTAACCCACACGGTACTTAACAACTGAACTCCTAAGCACAAGTTAGGAATATAGAATATGGGTACTCCTACCACCCTAATCAAACCTCCAAATCTACAACTTTAAATCCATTTATACCAACAAAATACAAAGAACTAACTCAATTTTATACTAACTTCTTAGTAAAATCCTTGATTTCCTTACACACGTATATTTGCTCGACTTTTTTTACCCCTAAGCTTGTCATTATAATATCAATATGATGAAATTACCAATCCTAATAATACCTGCGAAATACACATCACAACCTGAACACATTATTACCTTACCAAAATCCACCACTATAGTTTTCCTTAAAAAGATTGATTAACCCCTTTTTTGGTCATCACAAACTAGTTGTCTCTCAAATATGAATGAAACATCAAGTATCATTTTATGAACATGACTGATAACTCCTTAAATAGTTAGCATTCAAACCATTACCATGTCGTGGAACTCGATCTGTTATATATCCACCACTAGAAAATATAGTACCTATCAAAATATTGTACCCAAATAGCCACAAATTTCTTCCCATTAAATAACTACAATACACTACCAAATCGACATACGTTCCTCCGCAGATAAGGTCGATAGCAGGAGTAACACACTTCATAACTCTAACCACGTAAGAATCAATATCATTGTAGAAGTCGTATCATGTCCCTATTGACATACACTCAATTTCTGAAATCATAATTCTGATTTACCTTGATTGATGCAACATAGGTCTTATCATACGCTAAGTAATCCATACCTCTTATGACATATTTACTAATTGTAGTTTTTAAAGACACAATGTTCATACCTAGTTATTCGTTTAATAATTTCACTTCTAATTGTTTAACTACTTCAAATTTTGCATATACCACATTATTGTTGGGTAACTATCTCAAAAAAGACAAAATTTTATGAAGTCCCTCAGACCATTTTTCAACCTCATCATTCAAATACTCTCAAAATGCTTTGCCGAGCAACCTAACTCAACCCCTTTAAATTAATGAACATTTGGAAGATGACCACACATCATTTTAATTAGTCTATCACTTCCACCTTACTACCAGGTCTAACATGAAAGCCATATCTAACACATCAAATTCTTATAATAAGAACGACGCATGAATCATCATTATAAGTTACAGAGAATTGAATAAATATATAAGAATCAGATCAAATCAAGGAAGGATTATAAAGATTCAGAAAGTGATGATTTTCCAAAAAGTCACTTGCCTATCAAAGATAAGAACATATGTCTATGCGATAAAACTCGAAACTCTACTAGACTTGGCTTGTAAATACATGAGAGCTATAAAATTGGGGATCTGATACCATTTACTCACAACCTGAAAATGGATTTGTAAGAACTCATCTTATCCCACAAATACAAGTTAGCATTAAACCCAAATAATATAATTAATATAAAAGAAAATCTACAATAAAAGACTAACACTTTAAAATAATGTGGAAATTAAAAGATTATTTACAATATCCCCAAGATCATGTTGTCACGTATACATGACTCCAATGAATTACAATAGGTTTGGAAGAAATAAACACACCTCAAAAGATGTTTTCTCTAAAGTAGAACAACATCATATGTAGGAGTAAAAATTTCTACCGAGATGACAATCATCTACCTTATAAACTTGAACAAGAAGATAATACATGGTATCATGAAGATTTGGGTTGATAACCTATTCAAATGTGGAAGCAAGAAGTGAGTACCAAATCACACGGTAGTCAACAAGTGAATTCCTAAATAGTAGTTATGAATATAGAATACAGGTAGTCCTACCACACCAACTGAACCTCCATAATTACAACATGCATAAAATCAACAAAACCTAATTGTGCACAATTTCATAGAACACAACTGAATTACAACACTTAAAGATTAGTAACACACAAGATCAATTTCATCAATCACAAGTTCCACTAAAAGGCATTCACAACTTGAAAACTTATAAAGATATGCAATGCAAAGAAATATAATGTCAAGTAGGGTGATGCCTGTCTGACCTGGGATGCACAGTTGTTGTTTTTAATCCAGGACTCATAGAGGACATATCTGTCAATCCATCCATTGTAGCGTATGATATTATCCTCGATAGTAAAAATTTGTCATGGCGTGTATCGCGTTCCTTGATAATAGAATCTATTGCAGCGTGCGACATGGCCCTCCATAATAGAATCTATCGTAGCGGCACGTCTCTTGAATCATAATATATGTCGCTGCGCGTAACACATCATTCAAAATTTACATACTCTTTAATTTCTTATTCTTCCTCAATTTGCACAACACATGTCACAATCATGTCTCTAAACCAATGGAAATGACATGTTCACACAATTTAAGAAGAGATGAACTTTTACATAACAATGCACAATTCACAAAAACATATCGTTATACGACATCAAAAATTAATTAATATGTCTTTAAATCATTCTCAATACATCAGGCACAAATAATTAATCATATTCCCTTTTATTACCCCCTTTAATCATTATATTAATTTAATAGGGACAAGTCAAACCATGACCAAGTCCCGTTTATCCCCTAACACACACCAGAATGAAATACACAATTGTATAAATTTGACAAGGGTTGAGAAAGCTACGTGCCTCAGATAATCGAATAATATATTCAAATAAATGATTATTATAAGATTTTGAAACTAAAAACACCGATGTTACTATATTTCTAGCCTACACCAATATTCACTTAAATCTATAATCAAGTTCGTAAACATAATACGAAATAACATTTCAATTCTCATATTTCCTAATTGAAGTATAGGGCTAAATCCCAATTCCTCCAAATAACATACATCTAATGGTAGTCTTATAATATATATAATTTATATTTTATTGCCTATATCTATACGTCAAAAATTAAATCATAACATAATAACCATAAAAACATTTCAAAGAACAACCGATTAAGCCACTAGTAACCTTCACAATTAGTAAATATTTAAAATTGACATATATCATATAAAATAATCATGAAAATTTTATAGTTTCAAATGATTAACTCATATTCCCTGGTTGTCTGGTCATCATTGCTTAATTTACAAAATATTTTAGTCAATCTTTATGACCAAAACCCTTTTCAACTACAATAACATAAATGGCCTTGGCCTAGCCCCTCTCTTAAAATAAATTATTATTATATTTATATGCGTGTGGAATCATGCAATTTTATATATAAATCACAAAGGCAAATGATCTTTCCTGGAAAAAAGATGTAGCACTTATTTATCAATTAGAGCGCAACCAGGTTTTTTTGGAGGTACGACTCAAAATATCAAACCCCTCTTGTTGTAATTAAACTTTATATATGGGTAAAGTGGTATAGGGTCTTAAATAAATTTAAATATTGACCATAATTATCGATTAAATTGATTACCTAAAAAATATCCATCAATTTAATAATCTTAGTTAATTGAATGGTTCAAAATTTCCATTTAAAATTAATGGAAAGAGTCTTTTATAAAAGAAAGAGGACTAGTTCTCAAAATGACATAACATGTTGTTAGAATAGTCTTATGTCATTCTAATAGGTAGAAGAAACACAAATGTAATATTTCATGCAAATTTAGAAAATGCACTACAAATATTTGATTATTATAATTCTATTAGCTTTTTCAAAAAAATATGATATTTATTCTTTATCTAAAATATTTTATGTTGCGTTCGTAATCCTATAACTCAATTTTTTATTCGTATTTTTATATAATAAAAAATTTAGGCAATAAAAAAAAATAATTATCACACCTAAGCCTAGATCGTGGGCGGGACTGACAATCAAGAAACTTTGTTGGCCCCAAGGGAACTCCTAGCATGAATTAACTCTTAGCATAAGACTTAATCATGATAAAAATACTTTAATAAATAAAATGAAATATCAATAAATAACTTAAATGAATAGAGAAACAGTCACTAGCCAAAATGTCTCTCAAGTCTCAAACATAAGAACATTAATGGAAAGACTCAAGAAATAACGTCAACTAACTATCTATGAAGCATCTAATAAATAATATGGACGTCGGAACAAGACCCACGACATCCTAATGAACTAAATCGATAAAGCAATAAATGGGGTGCTCCAGAAGCAAGGAGACTTACCAACAACTTTGAAGCTGAATTTTAATCAACAATGCGCTAGATATAGATCCTGGTTACCTGTATCTACATCATAACAAGATGCAGGAAAAATGACATCAGTACGTTGAATGTACGAGCATGAAAGGGGAATTATAAACAAGACATAAGTTTGAAAGAAAATATGAAAGAAAATACATAGGCTCTACTCAACTCAACTTGACTCATTTCAATATAAGGCATAATATGAATGCAATATAAAGAAAATCTTTTAAAACATGGACAACAATTGTGTGTATTGAGAAATACAACCGTAACTCAATCGTATTAAAAATATACAATATAAACTTTTATTGTACATAAAAATACAACTAACTTTGTGTATGTAAAGCTACATAATACTTTTATTGGAGTTTTCTAACCGACAACCATGACTTAAGAGCTATGTGATGATACACCATTTTGCCTCACACTACCAAGGCCGTCCTATACCTTGTCACGATGGTATTGAACCTAACTACTACGTAAATCCACTAGATTATGCTAAAAACACCAAGGAATTTTTTAAAACGTATGACACTTTCCTACCCATAATGGCTACATGGTTTTTTGGGGCTGAGAGTTATGTGAACACCCCCCATATCGGTGCTCAATACTACTCAAAAAATATAATTAGATCATATATTTAAAGACATTACTCTTTCTGTGATTTGAGATAATTATCAATAAAAAATATAATTAGATCATATATTTAAAGACATTACTCTTTCTGTGGTTTCATAAAATTACTCAATAACTATCCCTAAGGCTCTCTAGGAAATCAATGTTTCATCTCTTGCTTAATTGTGAAAGCATTTATTCTTTACCTAAAGCTAGATCAAAGTCTCTTTTGGAAGTCGGTCTTTCCTTTCTTGTTGAAATGTGAAAGCTTTTTACTCTTTAGGAATACATAGTCCCCATACACTCTTTTGAAGATAAGAACTTCACTCTTTACTCAACTCAAAAGACAAGTCTTAGAATAAATATAAAGCATTTGTAAAAGATTTTTGAAAAGACTCTAAGAACTCTATAGAGTTGGCTTTAACTTTCTTGAATTCGAATATATGGATTCAAGGTTATGATTCATGTTTGTGGATGATATCGTAATGTTTAGTCGTACCTTAGATTGTAAAAATAAACTAGAAATCATTGGTATGATTCAAGGAAACTAAAACAGAAAAAAGTGGGAAATTGTAGAAGACCAAGCGACCTTGCACTCCGAGTGGAACCGGGAGCCAGAAGAAAAACTAGGGAAATACGTTGGGGGATCTCTAAGTGGCATGGAAACCCAAATCCCTACTTACATACACTTATATGGGGTTCTATGAGTGGTGCAATGCTTCTTTTCCCCAGATTATTGAAGAATTTCTTGTTCGCTTTTCGACCCTAATTTGTCTAGATTCATTTGGTCTTTCCAATAACACTTAAATTCGAATACCCAAAAAAGTATACAAGAATATACTCAAAACTAACTTCAGATATCATGAAACTAATTAAAAAAATTCCCATGAACTCAACAATCAAGAATCCAATAGAAACTTCAAAAAAATAAATCCATGAAGAACTCAATTTCTCTACTTTCAAGAACGTAAAGCTTAAAAAATCATGATTTGCGTGTGGGTGAACAAACCCTATTCTATGTGATCTCACATACCTCATAGGGATTAACCCTTGGCGAAATCCCCAAGAGAAACCTCAAACATATGGTAACGGCTAGGAAAATGATAGTTGAACTAGATTCTCATCGTGTGGGTTAGTTTACCCTTAAGCTGTTGTCTAGGCAGTTTTAGAACTTAATTCAGTAAGGAAGAAGCCTAGAGTGAAAGTTAAGGACCTAAGCTAGAAACATTTCATGGAAGAAACCTTGTTCCTTGATTGACCTTTTGGCGATGGTAATACTAGGTTGCCAAAGTGACCTGGAGATGCACCAAATTGCACTTGAGGTCTCCTAGTGGGCTATAGCTTTCACCTAGGTTCCTGAAAAAAGGGCGAGCTATGTTGTAGCTCGTAACCATATTGGCGAATCTCCCTTTTCTCCTCTAGATCACCTAGTGTACTACCTCCTTTTGAAACCTACTCAAAAATTTGGCGAGCCAAGGGTGCACTTGGAGAGTTCCCTTGGCATCCATAACGGTCAAAGGGAGAGCTTAGACGGGTAAGGTGTCAATTTTGAAGTTAAAACATTGCAGGTCCTTAATTCTTTTCCAAAGTTGAGCCCTTTATTATTTTATTCCTTTCCTAGTTTGCATATAACCTTTAAAGACTTCAAATTCCTTTCATTAAGTAACTTATTATGAATACCCAAATAAAATCAAAAGAGTTATTCCTCTAAAAATATTTCTCTTTCTAGAAGTTTCTAATGAGGAAGAAGAATAATTGGGAGCTAGGGTTTGGATTCCAGGCGTTTCTTCCTCCAATTTCTTGGTGAATCATAAACAAGATATGGTGATCCTTCATGTAGGGGTTGCTTTCACCCCTAGAGTCAATTTCAAAGAAATTTTCAAAGTATTCAACTTCATGCAGAAACTAGGGTTTTACTCAATCTCATGGGTTCTTTGACCAAATGATTTCAAATAGTTATTCATGGCATATTATAATTGTATTAGTGTTTGATTGATGATTAATGATGAAAATACTCTATGAACCCATGAATTATCTCAATTCTTAAATTTGTGCCTTTATGAATTGGGTTGTTGAGTATGCAAGCATGTGTATAGAAGTTTTCTAAATTTCTTTGTTTATTGAATTGTATCATTGTCCATGCTTTAATTATAATGAATTGTTGGTGTGTTGATGAATTGGAAGCATTAACCTTGAAGAGCAAGTAATTATGAAATTACTTGTTGCAATAGAATATTGTTAATTAATTTATCCACTAGAAAGGTGGAGGTGGTTAATTACTATGTATATTGTGGTATTGAATTGATGGATACCTTCCTGATATCCCTACATGTGAAAAATTGATTTATGATTATGATGTGGAACTTATGCATGGAAATATAATGAAAGTATAATATTCATGTTTATAATGTAATGATGTTGTGATTAAAGGTTTTTTCTCACTTGAACACTAATGAATGATGATGAAAGAATGTGAAGGGTTTCTTCAATGTATTGTACACTTTTAATTGGTAGACTCTTCTATCATATTCTTGTATAAATGGAAGTAAAGTTTTTTGAAGTATCTTAAAATTGTAGGCTTAAGGCATCCTTTTCTTGAATAAATGAATGAAATGATCATGAATTGGTAGAACAAGAAATCGTAGCCCTTTCATAAATGAATTGTAAAGTATTCTACGCTTGAGTGTTGAACCGGTAGACCTAGTCTTGGTAACCCTTGATGATGAGTCCAGAAACTAATGAATGATAATCCTTGGACCGGTATACCTAATATTAGTAACCCTTCCATGTGTGAAATGATAAACCTTGTATCAGTAGACCTAGTGTAGATGGCACCGTCATGGTAAATCATGAGTTATCCCTAATGTATCTTGAACAGGTAGACCTAGTAGTGGTGACCCTTTCTTGTGCAATGTATTTACAGTCGGTAGACCCAATGTTGGTAACCCACTCAAGTACAATGAATGTGAATGAATTACTCTATAGGAATGTAGTCTAAGTAGCAAGTGGATATTGTAACATGGAAACTCTCCCCATGTTAGGCTAGGTTCCAATGAACATATTCGTATCCCATATTTATTTGCCCACATAAAGTATATACTAGCAAGTGATTTCTAACAAAGCTAAGATATTATCTATTCTACATTAAGCAAGTAGACCACCTTTTTATGTCATGGGGTCATAAGACACTGGATTCCATGATCTATCTCTCATGGTCTATGAAGATTAAACATGTATCCCCATCATGTGAGATATGCATTATGGTATCTTGAGAAGTTCTATGATGTGTGGTTGTATATGGGATGTTATCCACGCATAGCACCTGTAGGCTTTTAGAGGGCTATAGTGAGTTCTCTAAGGTCTTCTTTACCAATGTATGAATGTACTTTTATTGAAACAAGTTGAATTTTATATGGTTATATAAAAATATTCAATATTATACTTGGATAGTAATTATGCCTTACTTTCCTTTTCATGTTTTATAAAATGTTTATTTCTCTTATAAATGAGTAATGTGTAAAGATGAAAAGGATAAATGGAATTTCACTTTTTGGCGACCTTAATGTGGTACTTACTGTGAATAGTGGTATGGGATGTTATCCATACATTGCATATGGTATATCAAGAGGGTTACTAGAGGTGAAGAATAAATGTGAAGGTAATGGTTTACATGTCGATTATGTCCTAATGAGGTGTTATGACTAGATGACAATTATACTTGTGCTTGATGTCTCTTATGTAATGTATACGATATTTCTAAAAAGTGGCATAATGCACTATTTCCTATCAAAATGTCCCTTTAAAGCATGTTTTTTCATGGTCATCATGCTTAGTATATTTTTTTGTGCAATCCATACTCTTCATGTGTTAGTACAAGTGTAGGTTCCGACAAATGAGTGTGATCTCTATAAGTTAAAGCTTGGATTAAGATTCCTCCAAGACCTATGTTATGTCATGATGGATTCGAGGACAAGAACTCTTATGGTTCATTTATTTCATGAAATAGACATGTTAGTATGTTTTTGACTGTAAAGGGTTTTGTTCCTACATTAGTTTAAAGACATTGTTAAGATGGCCATGTGTGACTTTAGACTTCAGCCGTATTTTCAAGTATATCTTTTAAATGATGTTTTTATAGTTTGAATTAAATGAGTTTTAATTCTACACTATTTCTATATGGAATGTTATGAATGCTATGAGACTTGTATGAGGATTTTAAGAGTTATGTACCCCATCGCCTGCAAGGTATAGACTCATGTTTTGACACAAATCTACGACATTCAATATATTAATTAAAGAGCAATAAGGAGTGAATTAGTACCTTGATCTGGAATCACCTTGGGCTAACAGATATGTGGATGTCTCTTCTTCATATCCTTCTCAGCGTCACTTGTAGCTTCCTCAATAAACCTATATTTCGAAATAACTTTGACTGATGCTACTTCCTTGGTTCTCAACTTGTAACCCTTTCGGTATAAACTCTAATGAGGTATGTCCTCATAAGATAAGCTATCCTTCATATCATATTTTCAGTAGGTATCACATAATATTTTGGAAGTATAAAGACTAATGTAGAGCCTAACATGAGAGTAAAAGAGTTGTAACACTGTTTATAATTCAATTATAATGTATTGAGTCATTTAAGAAGCTTTAGAATAAAAACATCAAGGAACATCCATGACGTCCGAAAACTAGTTCAAGAGGTGCTAGTGTGCCTCAGCGTATTTGACTATGTTTTAAGAGTTGGAAAATGATGAAATTTGGTGGTAAGGTGAACAACACGTATTAGAGTTAGTTTATAATCTAAACATACGGGTACGACTCCCCAAGGACCAACCAAGGTCCCTTGAGAAGGATCCTTGCAAATGTGGAAAAAAGCTGCCAAGAGGCAATCTTTACCTACGTGGACCATCGACAAGGTGTGGTCCAATCGACGGGCGTTGATGGAAACTTAGTCAATTTGTACAAGGGATCATTTTGTAATCCTCTGATCAAAACGACGGACCAACATGACGATTGGTCCTTTGGCCGTCGATTGACAAATGGGGCATGGGTCGGGGTTTCGTCTGTCGAGACTGTTTTTGGTGCACAATTTACGATTAGATAAATTAATTAATTAATTGGATAGTAAATTAGTTATGGGTTAAGGAAGGTGTAATTATGTTAGCTAATGATCTATATAAAGACTCTAACCTAATTAAACTAACCTAACCCTCATAATTTCCCAAACCCAATTGCTCCCCTTTCTCTCTTCTTTCTCTCTCCCAAAGAAGCCCCATTGAAGACTTAGAAAAAAAAGTCTATAGGTCTTCAAAGTATAAAGTTTCTGTATCAAACTTCATCAATTAATAAGAAATGAGATTCCTTTCACCTTCGGGATCTCTTTCCCTAAAGGTATCCTCCAAAATTGATTTCAAAAAGTTGAGTTCTAAGTGGATTTTCTTCCAATATGAAATTTATCTTGTGAATTGCTTGTTTATGATTCCGTTTGGTCTTAATGAGTATATTAACATGTATTATGGTTACATTATACTAATTCTTGATGCATCGATCTAGTTTGTGGAAAGATGACCCTTTACCCTTAACCCTAGGTTGTGATCTTGATTGAATTGTGTAGTATTGATATAATTAGTTTGGTTAATTAGTGAATTACTATTCTATATTTTTATCATGTCAATATTAGTATATTGTGATGTATTGTTATCCAATTATTCTAGTTCTTAAGTAATTGACCTATGTTGTGAAGTAGATCATGAACTTGACCTAAGTCTCTAATTCTAGGCTATGAACTAGTGATGAATTGTTGTGTAGTGATTCAATTGACTTCATTATTATGTTGGTTACTATTGTGTGATGATATTACAACCATTGTTGGGTTGAATTGTAGGGTTGATGGTAAGACCTTGATGATGGAATTGTGAAGGAGACTGGATAAGTCTTGTGATCCCTATTCCTTACTTCAATTATGATTACTTGTGATTAAGCGATAATGTTGTGTTGAAGTATACCTTATGTTAAGATTGATAGGGTTGGTATGATGTTGAATTGAAATTTCATGAACTATGGATTGTGAGTTGTTGGCTAAGATGTAAATGTTATAAGTATGGTGATAACTTACCAATGTGCCTTATTATGATGTGACTATGTACATGTGCTAACCTCACATGTGTGAATTGAAATGAAAGGATAATAGTCATGCAATTATTATTGAGCTATGATTATGATGATTATATAAGGGGTAGAGCCTATGACCTACATTAAGCTATCATGATTAATAAAGGCATTTCAAAAAGGGACTCTCGCTTAGAACCGAGTGAACTAGAGTGAGGAATGTCCCTTCCCACATAGGGAAGATAGGTTCACTATTGTAGTCATGAGATTGGAGACTATAATGCATGCAGCATAAAGAGGGTCAAAACTATATCACCTAGTTCTTGAACTATGTTGCCCCATAGGAATAATATCTAGATAGCGGATCCACGTAGATGGTATGTTTATGTTTTGTGTACTTGTCACATCCGGGGAGCACCCTCAGACGTAACCGGCGTCGTCTTCCTCTTTGATAACTAAGACTAGTGTCTTAGATTACACCATTACATTCATAGGTTAAAATGTGGAAAATATTAAAACTTTTCTTCTATCTATCATGAGGTTTATATAGAACTCCCGCATACACAAAATATATATATTCATATTGAGTATACATAGACCCTTCGTATAAGTAGATTAATTATATATATATATATATATATATATATATATATATAAGATTATAACAATTGATCATAGCCTATACATCAATAAAATAAAAGTTACATACAGGCTATACAATCTTTAATACTCAAATGAGAGGAAATAAACATATTGTCTTTAAGACTAATAAGCATCCGAAGCTGGAAAATGGCATTGTCCTCGAAGTAGTGAGGACCTACCCAACTTGCATAGTGAGAATCCAAGTCTTCCTTCAAATGTCGTCACAAGACTTCAACGATCGCAACCTAAAATGTTTGGGAAAAATGGAGAAACTGGGGTTAGTACACAACTTGTATACTAAGTATGAGAGCATATGCACACACATCATAAAATCATACTAGAAAGAGGCAATTCATTTAAGTTTGCAATTTACTTTTAAAATCCATATGATTATTAAAGAATCCCATACCAATTAATAAGACATATTCATTAAGTTAAGATCATGTTCATCATACTAAGTCTAGCCAAGTCAATCATGCATACCAACATACTAGAACATATCATCAAGACAACTCTATCATCAAGTTATAACATCGACAAGTATTAATAAGAGTTCATTACAACATAACTAAAGCAAGACAATTACTCATGAACCCTCATTAAGTAAATTAGTGCAATGAGTAAGAAAATCCCCATAACATACTCAATCAAGTAAACCCAACAAGAACCATAACCAATCTCCAACTTCACATAACATATCATTTAGAGTACATATCATCATACTTTAGCAATGGACACCAAACACATATTCATAAGTGAAACCAATCATCATATGATATCATCGATATGCAAGATTATCAAATACATATATCATGAACAATTATAAGGATATACATATATAAGAACCCCCCTTAGGCTTCCCTCAAGGCTAACTAGTGCAATGTTTAAGTAGAGTCACATACCCCACCTAGAGTAAGCTTAAACTATTAGGTCATCTTAGTTGGAGTTCATTCCTTTTCTTCATTTAATCTTTTGGGAACATCTTGCCCTAACCGACATAGACCACATGAGCTAATGTGGAATACGGTGTCATGGAACCCTACACGAAGAAAGGAGGACTACTTGCCAAGGTAGTACAAAAACATGAACATAACTACGTGGATCCACTAACTAGTATTCCTATGGGGGCAACATAATTCAAGAACTAGGAGATATAGTTGAGACCCTCTTTATGCTACATGCATTGTAGTCTCCAATATCATGAGTACATTAGTAATCCTACCTTCCTCATGTGGGAAGAGAGACTCCTCACACTAGTTTACTTAATGCTAAGCTAGAGTCCATTTTTGAAATGTCTTTATTGTATTTTTAAATCATCATAGCTTAATGTAGGTCATAGGGTCTATCCCTTACATAATCATCATCATCATAGCTCAATAAGAATTTCATGAATATTTTCCTTTCATTACAATTCAAACATGTGAGGTTAGCACATTCACATAATCATATCATGATAACACATTGGTTAGTTATCACCATCCTTATAATATTTACATCTTAGCCAACACCTCACAAACCAAATTCAAGACACCTCAATGCAACATAATACCAACCCTATCAATCTTAATATAAGGTATACTTCAATACAACACCATCACTTAATCACAATTAACAATAACTAAAGTAAAGAATAGAGATCACACGACTTACTCAATTTCCTTCACAATGCCATCATCAAGGTCTTACCATAAACCATCCAATTCAACCCTACAATTGTATAATATCATCACACAATAGTAACCAACATAATTACAAGGCCAATTGAATCATTATACAACAATCCATTACTAGTTAATAGCCTAGAATTAGGGACTTAAGTAAATTTCATAACCTACTTCACAACCTAGGTCAATTACTCAAGAACTAGCATAATTGGATTAAAATATATCACAATCTACTCTTAATTATCATAATAAAAACATAAGATAGTAATTCACAGACTAACCAAACCAATTAAGTAAATACTATACAATTCAATTCAAGATCACAACCTAGGGCTAAGGGGAATAGGTCATCTTTTACAATTTATACCAAATATCAATAAGTAGTATAACTGAATCATAATTCATGTTAATATACTCATAATATACAAAATATATCATACAAAAAAGCAATTCACAAGATCAATTTCGTATTGGAAGAAAACCCACTTTGAACTTAACTTTTTGAAATAAATTTGGAGGAAACATTTGGGGAAAGAGATCCCAAAGGTGAAAGTAATCACATACCTTGTTGATTGATGAAGTTTGATAGAGAAACTTGACCTTTAGCAGCCCTAGAACCCTTGAACTTGGTCTTCTATGGTGTTCTTCTACTTGAAAGAGAAAGAAGAGAGATGGAAGAGTAATTTTGTTTTGGAATTATGAGGGCTTACGTTAGATTAATTAGGTTAGGGTATTTATATAGGTCATTAACCAACTTGATTAGACCTCCCTTAACCCTTGACTAATTAAATAAAAACCTAATTAATTAGTTTTCCTAACTTAATAACGTGCAGCAAAAAGAGTCCTCACAGAAGAAAGCCCAACCCACACCCCGTTTGTCAATCGACGACCAAGGGACAAACCACCTTGTTGCTCCGTCGTTTGTGACAGAGGCTTGTCGAAATGACCCTTTGGAAAAATTGAATAAGTGTCCATATAAGGTGTCAATCAACGCCCCTTCGATTGGACCACACTCGTCAGTGGCCTTCGTCTATGGACACTATCTCTTGACAACATTTACAACAAATTGCAAGGGTCCTCCTCAACGGCCCTTGGTTGGTCCTTGGGGAGTCGTACCCGGATGTTTAAACTATAAACTAACTCTAATACGTGTTATACACATTTCCACCAAATGTCATCATTTTCTTACTCCTAAAACTTAGTCAAATAGTCTAAGTCACACCAGCACCTCATTGAACTAGTTTCCGAACGTCATGTACGTTCTTTGACATTTTGATTTCTAAACTTCCTAAATGACTTATATACTATTATTGACTTTAAAACAGTGACAAAACCCTTAGAAACTCGTGTTAGGCTCTATAAAACGTCTTAAACTTTCAGAGTGTTGCATTATCCCCCTCTTCCTTAGGAACATTCGTCCCCGAATGACACTAAAATCTTTTGGAAGGAATGAATAGACTCAAGACTAGAAGCCCAAGAAACAACAATACATCATAACATGAGTTACAACATGAATCATGACATTTAAATGTAGCAATTCAAAACTATAATTACTACACATAAGGCTTAAAATCACAATATGAGGAATTTCCTTCTTACACCAAAAAGATCTCAACATATCATTAACGAGTCAATTATACCAAGACATCAAATATAACCATGCAGAATATCATTTCATAAAGACTCGCCATATCAACATGCACCACATAACTCTAAACAATAAGAATGGCAAAATTTCAATTTGATAGGCATACTTCACTATAATTTCACTGTAACTAGATCATTTTTACAAAAATTTACGAAAAATCAAGGCAATTTCAAATAAACTCATTATTTTCATTACAAGTAAGAATAAATAACCTTAGTTATCCAATAGATGAGGGTAACAGAACTTCATGTCGGCCTCGACCTCCCATGTTGCACCCTCAACTACCTGATTCTTCCATAACACTTTTACGGAAGCCACCGCTTTGTTCTTTAACTTCTTTACTTGTCTATCAAGGATTCGAAACAGAATCTCCTCATAAGAGAGGTTCTCTTGAATACCTATACCTTCAATAGGAAGAATGGACTCGGGATCACCGACACACTTCTTAAGCATAGAAACATGGAACACCTGATAAACCGAAGCCAATTCACTAGGCAACCTAAACTTATATGCAACATTTAAAATCTTCTTCAAGATTTCATTGGGACCCACATAAAGAGGACTCAACTTCCCTTTCTTTCGAAATCTAACCATCCCTTTCATAGGCGAAATTTTTAGATACACCTTGTCACCTTGTTCAAACTCCAATTCCCTTCTCCCATGGTTGGCATAACTCTTTCGCCGGCTATAGGCTATTTTCAAGCGATTCCTTATGATAAGAACCTTCTACAAAGTCTTATAAATAAAATCGGGACCCAAAAGTGAAGACTCGCCACTTCAAACTATTCAATTGGAGATCTAAATCTCCTACCATACAAGAATTCATAAGGAGCCATAGATATATATATGAATGCTAGATATTGTGATAAGAAAATTCAACCAAAGGCAAGCACTTATCCTAATTTCCCTTGAAATCAATTATACAATCTGTACGCATTTCCTCAAGGGTTTGAATAGTCCGCTCCGCTTGACCATCCATTTGGGGGATGAAAAGGGGTGCTTAACTTTACCTTGGTACCCAAAAACTAGATGTGAATTGTGCACCCCTATTCGATATGATGGATAACGGAATACCATGGCGACACATAATCTCATCTATGAAGATCCTTGCATAATCCTCTGCAAAATAAGTAGCCTTGACGGGAATAAAATGAGCGGATTTGGTAAACTTATCCACAACCACCCATATAGAGTCATATTTCTTTCGTGTCCGAGGCAAAACTACCACAAAATCCATATTGATGTTTTCCCATTTCCAAGTAGGAACTTGGATTTCTTGAAGTAAACCACCCGACTTTTGGTGTTCGTCTTTCACTTGTTGGCAATTTGGACATTTTGCAACAAATCCTCTATGTCCTACTTCAAGCCTTCCGACCAAAACACTTCCCTAAAGTCGTGATACATATTTGTAGAACCCGGTTGAATGGAGTAACGGGACCCTTGAGCTTCCTCAAGAATCTGGTTCCTCAAACCATCTACATTGGGAACACACAACCTTCCTTGATACCTCAATATATCATCCCCCCCTAAGGAGGATGACTCATTAAGCTTGCCAAGAACCGATTTCTTCAATTCCATCAATGTTTGATCAAGGTGTTGTTTGCACTTCACCTCAACCACAAAAGATGACTCAGAGTTATGATGGACCATAAAATCACCATTTGGAGAATCTTCCAATCTAAACACCCAGTCTAGCCAACCTATGAACAACCTTCACTAGGTATTTCTTGGCTTCCTCTACATGAGAAACACTATGCATGGTCATACGCCTTAGAGCATCCGCACCACATTGGCCTTTCCGGGGTGGTAGATAACACTCATGTCGTAATCCTTCAACAATTCCGACCACCTTCTTTGTCGGAGATTTAACTCCTTTTGAGTAAACACATATTGAAGGCTCTTGTTGTCAGTATACACATCAACATGGACACCATACAAGTGATGTCTCCATATTTTCAAGGCAAATAGCACGGCCTTTTACTCAAGATCATGAGTTTGATATTTTCTTTGATGCACCTTATGTTGTCTAGAGGCATAGGCTACTACTTTTCCTGGTTGCATAAGCATACACCCTAAACCCACTCTTGATGCATCAAAAAATATAACAAAGCCATTGGTACAGTCCAATAAAGTCAACACTGGAGCGTAAGTAAGCCTATCTTTCAAGATTTTGAAGCTTCTTTCACAAGCCTCCGACCACTCAAATTTCACACTCTCTTGGGTCAAAGTCGTCAAGGGAGATGCAATGGACACAGAACCTTCCACAAACCTCCTATAATAACCCGCTAGACCCAAGAAACTCTTAATGTCGGTTGGAGTCAATGGTCTAGGCAAATTCTTGACCGGCTTGATTTTCCTTGGATCAAACTCAACTCCCTTACTAGAGATGATATGACCAAGAAATGCCACCGACCTCAACAAAAACTCAAATTTGCTATACTTGGCAAAGAATTGATTCTTTTTAAGCAATTCTAAAACCACCCTCAAACGGTCCATATGTTCACGCTGATTTCTCAAATATACCAAGATGTCGTCAATGAAGACAATGACAAATGAATCTAGATAACTTCGGAACACCCTATTCATGAGATCCATAAATGCTGTCAGAGCATTAGTGAGACCAAAGGGCATTACTAGGAACTCATAGTGACCATGTCTGAAATGTCATTTTTTGTAAATCTTACCTTTCACCCTACGTTGGTGATACCCCGATCTCAAGTCAATCTTTGAAAAGTAGCTTGCCCCTTGGAGTTGATAAAACAAGTCATCAATCCAATGGAGAAGATACTTGTTCTTAATAGTGACTTTATTGAATTGGAAATAATCAATGCACATTCTAAGGGATCCATCCTTCTTCTTCACAAACAAAACCGCAATACCCCATGGAGAAATACTAGGTCTAATGAATCCTTTGTTTACTAAATCTTTGAGTTGAGCCTTTAATTCTTTCAGTTTGACCAAAGCCATCCGGTAAGGAGGAATAGAAATGGGGTTGGTATCCGATAACATGTAAATACCAAAATAAATTTCTCGTTCGAGAGGGATTCCTGGAAGATCATTAGGAAAGACTGTCATATCTGGGGAGCACCCCCAGAAGTAACATGGCGTACTTGACCTCTCGGAGGTCTTATACAAGCCCATAACTATCATTCGTCGTATTATCATAGGTAAATTTAGCGAAAAATTTAAATCTTTCTTAGAACATCATATGCTAGAACATAACTTCATATATATATATATATATATATATATATAAGTCATAATACATATATAGAATCTAACTCTCTAATCCATCTTAGAGTCGACATTACCCTTAAAACATAAACATAATTACAATATTTAAGACTTTACAGTAAACAATAACATAGTAAATCCTAGGACTTAAGGATTCCTTTCCTTGAGCTTGGGAATCACATATCAATCTCCTTAATCATATAGACATTCTTTAAGCATCCATAACCTACACTTTATGTAAACACCAGAGAAGAATGGAATTAGTAAAAGAATGCACTAAGTATGACAACTATGCAAAAACATGTATTTAAAAGGGATATTTTCTTGAAATCATATTTCATGCCTTTATGATTAAATCTTTATAAAATATTGAAACAGTAGATTGATATAATTCGTACACTTCATATAAACATATTCTAAGGCCNATATATATATATATAATTATCATACATAGTTAAAGATTCTAGTCTCTTTTTGCAATCTTAGACTCAACATCACAAGAGTACTTTAGAGACACGGCCCTTAAAACATAATAAATAAGTAAACTTATACACTTTACAATAAAGACGTGATTTAGGAATCCTTGGAGTTAAGGATTCCTTTGCTTGAGCATGGGAATCACATATCAAGCTCCTCTATCATAGAGACATCCTTTAAGCATCCATAACCTACACTTTGTGTAAAAAGTAGAGATGAATGGAGTTAGTATAAGAATGCACTAAGTATGACCACCATGCAAAAACATGCATTTAAAAGGGACATTTTCTTGAAATCATACTTCATGCCTTTTTATGAAAATCTTCATAAAACATTTATACAATAGCATTTATATCATTCACATACTTCGTATAGACAAATTCAAAGTACAAAATTCATATAAAATCACGTATAGATGTAAGCCACATTTGAGGCCACTTTACGGTGAGCTCCTTTCACTTTATACTGAACTACTTTCCTTTTATAGTGAAGTTCTTCTTTTAACTCATGAACCTCCCAACTAACCATCTAGTGATACTTGGTGCAATGCATCACCTTAAGATTAGAAGGAAAACCATACCTAAAACTTACATAAGACAACACATACCATCATTGAAGTATAACACATTAAAAGACACATTCAAGTCAAGAACATAAGGCATTACAGTGAACTTCACTTATTATTCACATATACCAATTTCACTTCACATAGAACATTGTAAGACCTTACTCACAATCCCAATCTAAGTACACTAGTGCAATGTACATGTGAAGCCCCATAACCTCACACATACTTAGTAAACCTATCATGAGACCACAAGCCTTAACACTCTATTTCCTACATCAACTCGTCCATATAGACAACTTCTTTTATGCCAACAAGACCTTCATCATATAGTCATTAAGACCAATATTGTGCTTGTGAGAACAAGATCACACCATATAGACTCATACCATGCACATCTTTATAACAAGTAGACAAATACTACCATGCCATGCATAAAGACATAACCTTAATCATACACCTTAGAAAACCTTCCTACACTCTTCGAGGAGCCACTTGTACAATGTGTAGGTGGGTTCATTACTTCCACCTATACTAAGTAACCTCCCTTAGGTCATCCTAGTTAGGGTCTTAGTCATTTACTTCCGTTGTGTATTTTACCTTAGAGAAACTATAGCCTCAACCGACACTAAGAGCATGGATGCTACATTGAATTTTGTGTTGTAGAGCCTTATTCCAATGGAAGGTGTTCTTACCTAGCCAAGGTAGAACATTAACACATGCTAGCGTACTAGTGAAGTCACTTGCAAGATCCTATGTGGCAAACATAGTTTATGGAATAAAGAGATATACAATAACACTCTACATGCTCATTCGCATTGGAGCCTCATCTCATGAGAAAACATGGGTGAACCTTCCTCAAAGGGAAACCACCACCTCATGTGGAATTATAGGTGAATATTCCTTTAAAGGAAGTCAACACTCTATGATAACCCAATGGTGAATCTTCCTCAATCGGAAGCCAACACCTCTTATTGTCAAGTTTACTATGTTCTAAGCTAAGTTCCCTTTATTGAAAATCCTTTATTACATTACTTCATAAAACATAGAGTTAAGATATTCATTCCTTATATGCTTATAGCATATTCAAGCACCTATCTAGTTTTAGGGAACACATGAGCACACCTTTCAAGGCCCCTCTATTAACTAGATCTTCATACATGTGCGTGTGTGTGTACTTGTATATGAGCAAACCTTTCACATAACACATAAATGTAACACATGTTCATATATCAATGTACAAGTCTATAGGTATAACTATATGAGAAATCCTATCATATAAACACACAAAGACACTATGCACATTCATGTTTCGTCATATCATATACTTAACATGATAGCATGTAAGTCATATTCATAACATGTTCATAAAATCCTATGCATGTACTTGGAAGACCAACCTAGCAACTATCCTATTAAGGCACACATGTGCAATGTATAGACAGGGTTCCATACCCTTACCCATACTAGTACACCTATCAAGTCATCCTAGTAAATGATACATCACACAACATCATATAATGGTTGGGATAACATAAGACTCATTTATTCAAGACTTATAACATTCTTACAGTAAGTGCCATTCTTCATGAACCTATTTTAGATTTTGTTCACATATAGCATTATAGGACCTCATCATAGGTAGAAAGTAAACAAAATTAATTTAACATAGATCATAATTAGATTAGGAAACTAGGCATAGGCTTCACAAAGGGGTGCTTCATCACTAAACACATTCATATTATAATTACCTTCAAGGCCATGTTCACATCACATATATTATTTACAATAAGGTAAACACCGCCACGATAAGTAGACTATACCACACAACGCCATACAAGGCTTCATCAACCATACTATAGAGAAGTAGAGAAGTAGAGCCAAACTTACCATTCCTTTAGCCTTTGGTCATCATTGACCATTACTATTCTTTAATCAACAATTCAAGTGTAAGGCAATAGCTAAATTAAAATAATCATATATGAAGTCATGCATAATCTACTACAAGACCATGCTACAAACTTGTACAACACATCACCAACATACTAGAAGGTAGACGGACATAGACCATTAACCAATTTCACTTGCATAGATCATAAATCATATTCCATCAATAGTATCAATCTAGGGCAGTAGCTAAATATAGACTTAACATAACTAAATCATGCTTATGTCCCTTACAACTATACAAATTTTTAACAACATAATATAATTTGTGACAACGACATTTTTTGTTGCGTTTAGTTAGCTTTTTGCAACGACATTGTTTGTTGTTGCTTATAGTTATCGCATCGGGGTTTAAGGCAACGACATGCAATAACTTTTTTGTCGTCGTAAAAAGTACTTTTGGAAACAATACATGATATATAGCAACAAAAATTTTTGTTGGTAATGTCTTCTTTCTTGTAGTGGATCAGACATTAAGAGCCTCATGTTTGTTGGGTTTTTTCTAAAGACTAAGCTTATTAAATATCATTAGTGGGATCAAGTTCATAATTTCTCTAAGATCACACAAAGCTTTTGTATACTTTCTTATTTTTGTATCATTACTGCACCACACCAGTGTGGCATTGCAATTGTTTCGCAATCTATTACCCTCATATTGATCACAAAGTCTTTGATGTATTTGGCGAATTCCGGTATTTCAGTGAGAGCATTATCCAATGGAATATTAACCTTCATCTCCATCACTACATCTACTATCTTTTGAAAATTAGCATTGTCATTTTTCTTCCTCAACCTTGTGGAAATGGAGACTTTATCTTAGTTTGAACCATTAAGGATGAAGCTTCATTAACACCTTCCTTAGCATTTTCAAATGGGTCTTTCTCAACTTCTTTAATTTGAGTTTTATTCACTGCCTTCAGTGATTCATCATTGCCAATCACTCATTGAGCATTTATATCGGGCCTTATGATTTCTTGTAATTCCTTTCCACTTCTAGTAACAATGGGTGAAACTTGGACTGGATTCTTTGACTCCCTTTTGCATCAAATATTTCAAGCTCATAAGGATTAGCATATATAAGAGAATTTAAATATTCCATTTTCTCTTCAAGTTACTTAATTGAAGATGCATGGGAGACTACAATGGTGGAAAAAGCAAAAACATCACTCTTAATCCCTTTCAAGATCATATATGAACCCTCCATCTTTTTCAAAATTTTAGTCAACTAGTTATCAGTTTGTGTTTTTATTGGATCATATGGAATGAAAGGTTTCTTACATGTAACATCCTGACATTTTCTTCTTCACCAACTCTCGTTGATTTTTTTCTAATCTCTGATGACATGGAGGAAAACCCTCTAATATTTTTTCTGTCATGTACCCGTCTATTATACGCACACTGAGATATCATATTTCTTTTGTTTGTTCAACTCCTAATAGTGTGTTAGGACAACATTTCAAGTTGAGTTGTCAATCTTGATATTCTTTTATCACACTCTTGGTTCTTCTCTTCTTGTTCCTTAAACGCCCCCAATGGTTGAAGTGACACATAACCTTTACTCATACACCATGATTGGTTTTATTTTTGTACTTCTAATCTTGTAACATCGTTGTTTGACTAAATGGTTTCTAAATAATACCTCCACGCACAAGATATTTGAAAGAATAAATGAAAAATATTATAGAAAATGTTGATTCTTGCATTTCTGATTAAGTAACTATACAATTAGGTTGTATTTATACAAGTAAGATGACATCTAATGGTAAAACCTAAAAGAATAGAATATTCTCAAGTTCAAATGGAAAAAGAAAAAATATCAAAAGAATATTTATTTGAAAACATTAGAAAAGAAAAAAGAATATCTCCATATATTTTATGTATGTACAGAATATATAAAAATAAATCAAATAGCCTCCCTCAGGTTGGAGGGGAGGAAGAAACCCCCAACTTGCCTAAAAGTTTATGATGCACGTATCCGATCAAGGACTTAGTAAACATCATCAAGGTGGGAAAAAGAAATATCTGATATAAGATAAAGAAATTAAGCCAACGAGATACTATTGACGGATGAAGTGACAATCAATCTCGACATGCTTTGTCCTTCATAGAAGACCAGATATTTTGCGATGTGAATCTCAACAAGACTGTCAGAGTGAAGAGGTATTGTCAAGGACATAAAAAAGGAGAGATCATCAAATAGGCAAACAAACAAAGCAAGCATAATTACAACCCTCCTCATATATCTATACATAGCTTCAGAAGAACTAAGAAAAGTTGATATTTGTTTCTTAGATTTCCATGAAATAGGAGAAGACCTGAAAGAAATATTCTATGCACTCACTAATCTTTGTAAATCTGGAGTCATAAAATGTCAATAATTTGAATGAAGAAGATACAAACATAAATAGACAAGGATCAGGATCTTTGAGCAATTAACGAAGAACCGTAAAGCATCTGCAAGATGAGAGTCATGAGGATCTTGCATATATTGACTCGGATGTTGACTATAAAGGATAAATTAGGCGTTGTATGTGTGAGATAATTGAGCTTATTTAACAAACGCCAGTATAAAGTAGGATCCATTATGGAAATCCCATGATTATCTAGTAACTTGAAATAAGAATCAAAAGGTAATAAAACAGGAGATAAATATAGATAATCAAACTCATGTAGTAAGTGCAATGTGAATTTCCTTTGGAAAAAAACCATACCAGTGGGTTCTCTCACAACCTTCATTCCAAGAAAATTATTCAACTGACCAAGATCTTTTATTTTAAATTATTTGTCCAGAAAAAGTTTTACAGCCTCCAATTCAGCTTCTTTGTTTCCT
Organism: Solanum pennellii; assembly: GCF_001406875.1. Classification (NCBI taxonomy): domain Eukaryota; kingdom Viridiplantae; phylum Streptophyta; class Magnoliopsida; order Solanales; family Solanaceae; genus Solanum; species Solanum pennellii. The sequence goes on from NC_028646.1 coordinate 37,612,579, forward strand.
GTCAACAATATTTCATCAACATATACTGCCACAATAGAAATAATCATTCATATAATGAATAAAACCTTTAAAATTGAGAGTCGAAGTGTGTTTATCATACCATTGTTTGGATGGTTACTTATGTCCATAAATGAATTTTTTAAGCAAACAGACATGGTTAGGAGAAGGAGGTGCAAGGCCACGAGGAAATTTCATGTAAAACCTTTTCATTTAAGTCACCATGTAGAAATGAATTGTTCACATCTAATTTGAACAGACCCCGTTCATTATTTAGTGCAATAGCTAAAATACACCTGAAGGTGGTCATCTTGACTACTAAAGAAAAAGTTTCATTATAATCAATACCTTCTATCTACACGTCACCTCTAATGACTAATCTAGCTTTTAGTCTTGCAATACTTCCATCTGAGTGTTGCTTTAACTTATAAACTCATTTAGATGTCAAAGCCTTCTTATCTGAAGGCAGGACAACAACATCCCATGTGTTGCTAAGGCTTAAAAATGTATGTTCTGTATCCATGGCTTCCTGCCAACCCGGATGGTGAGCTGCTTGAATAAAGCTAACATGTTCTTCTATACTAGCAATGGAATTGAGCATGACTTGATTGTTGGAAGATAAAAATATATAATAGATAAAGACTCAGGAGTACGAGCAGTTACGAAACAGAAGAAGTCACATCAGTAAGATGGATAGCATTGCAAATATAGTCTTCTAAGTAATCAGGTTTCTTGTGATTTCTTGAAGATTTTCTGAGTATAGTTTGAACAACAGGTAATGGAGACAAATGTATAGGGGATATATTAGGAGAGGAATTGATATGTAAAGTAACATTGGAAAGGAGACATATTTAGAAGGACTAGTAGGTATGTGGACATTATAAAAATAAGAAGAACAATCAGAATTTGAATTTGATGTGGAGGAATGAGATTCTAAGGGATAATCAGAAGAGATGGTAGTTCCATATAGATATCCTATAAGCACACAAGGTGAAGCTTTAGGATCAAATTTAGTTCTGTGTAAAGGAAGGGTAGAGACAAAGCACAATAAACTAAAACACTTTATATGAGAATAAGATAATTTAACTTTGAACAAAACGCCAAAAAGAGTTGTTGAATAAAAACACTGGAAGAAATCTATTTATAAGATAAGTAGTTGTAAACAATCATTCCCCCTAATAACCAGTACGAAGTTTAGATTGATATAAAAGAGATTTTGATGTTTCTAATAAGTGTTTGTGTTTACTTTCCACTACTCAATTTTTTTGTGGAGTGTGGACACAAGTAGTTTGATTAATAATTCCCTTGGAAAGAACAAAATTAGATTGAATTTTTCCACAACTTAATTAAAAAGCATTGTCAGTTCTGATAATTTTAACTTTGGAACTGAATTGTCTTTATATTATAGAAATAAAATATTGATGAATGGAGAAGGCATTTGATTTAGTCCTAAGTAGATGAGTCCAAGTAGCTTTACTAAAATCATTAACAATTTTAAAAAAATTCCTATAGCCATCATGTGTGGTAGATTTATACGGACCCCAAGTATCCACATAAATTAAGTCAAAATAGTCCTTGGTATAAATAGAACTAGAAGGAAAATATAATTTTGATTGTTTTTCCATAGGACAAATAACACAAGGAGAAGATAACTTTGAACAAGCTTTAGAAAATTGAAATTTTTTTCTCACATTACTCATTGACATATGGTATAATCTATAGTGTCATAGCTTCTCTTTTACATTTGAATATTGAGAACATTTTTGCAGAACGAGGCTGGATAAAAAAGAAACTGTTCCTGAAAGAAACAATGAGTGACCTTTACTTTATGAGAATTAAATAGAGTTACCATGATAATTTTAGGTAAAAGATTGAAATTAGTGAAAAAAAACTTCTATCTAAAGTCATTTTCTCAGACGCTTCAATATTAAATTTCCAAGAATGAGTGTCAACTTGAAACAAATACGCATAAGAGTAAAAGAGCTTGCTCATACCGGCACAAGTGAGGTTTGCATATGGATTAATAGACACATCATTCTTTTGATTTAGTTTCTGCAGAAGTTGTTCCATATTTTCTTGACTGAGAGAATTCACATCTGAATCATTTTCCAGTGCTTGATGTGTACCTTCTCCTATACTAAAAACATTGCCTGTAATAGTACCCTTTCGATGCTTGTTAGATTTAGTGAACTTGAAATATGAAGGAAAACCATGAATATTATAGCACTGATCAATAGCATGTCCTGTCTTCTTACTAAAGTTGCACACCATAGAAGATTTCTTTATGGAATTTCCTTGTTGAGTTTTGTAACCATTAAATCTCCTTTCTCCTGCATTACCAACAATAAATGATGATGATTCTCTTGGATAAGCAGGAGTAGCATGAGTTTCCTTTGTTTTTCATCTTGAATAACAAGAGAATAAGCTTGACCAATAGTAGGAAGAGGAAAAGATAACAAAATATTACTTCTAAACCCTATGGATGTGTCATTTAGACCCATAAGAAACTTAAGAAACCTTATATCTTGATTATCTTTTATGCTCTTTTCTTTTGCTCCACATACACACGCACAACTACAAACAGAGAATGTGTTTAGTGCATCTTACTCATCCCACAAACTCTTCCTTTTTGTTAAATATGCAGAAATACTAGAATTTACTTGAACTACGACATTTAAATATTTTGGAATTTGAAACAATTTGGCATCGTTACACTGACCAAATCTATTTTCCACATCAGACGATAAGACTTTGGCACTCTAGGAGTACAAGACAGACTCAACTATTTCTTTTGAGAGTGAATTGAGTAACCATGACAAGACCGTGTCATTACATCTTGACTAAGTCTTTTGAAGAGTTATATTAGCAGGAACAGCTAGGGATGGATCAATCAATCCTAGTTTGTTCTTTATCTAAAGGGATATAACAATAGTTGTTCTCCAGCCACCAGAATTCCTACCAATAAAAACAATGGAGACAAGGTTCATGTCGGAATAATCAGAAGGGAACTCTATCTGTCATTTATGTGATTTGAGCATTGGATGATAAAATGTTAACTATTTTTAAAATAGAGAAAAGAAATGATAGCGGAAGAAAAACATTAAAATTAACACTGCTTTAATACCATGAAAGAATAAATGAAGAACAATATAGAAAATTTTCTTCTGGTATTTCTGAATGAGTAAAATTGTACAATTAGGTTGTATTTATACAAGTAAAATTACATCTAATGGTAAATCGTAAAGGAATAGAATATTCTCAATATCAAATGGAAAAGGAAAAAATATCAAAAGAATATTTATGTAACAAAATTAGAAAAGGAAAAAGAAGATCTCCATATCTTCTATGTATGTGCAGAGTAAATGAAAAGAAATCCAATAACGGTACACCATCTGTTATTCACAACTTCAAGACTTTGGTGAAAATATCGCAACAACGGCTCATCCAGAATCCATTTCTAGAACAATATAACAATACTCTCTTAAAACGTGTCCAAGCTTAATGAGCAGACTCCCCACTCATTCTTTTGAATTTTTGAATGTTCTTTCTCAACTTCATAACTTTTGATAGAGGAAAGAACCTCTCAAGGAATTTTTCGATAAATCCTTCTCTCGAGGAAGTAGACTTTTTGGAAACTCAATCAACCACATAGTCGCCTCCCATATTAGAGAAAACGGAAATAACTTCATTTGCATTGACAATTCCGAGATATCTTAAGCTGAAAATGGGTCACAAACACTCACAAATTTTTTGAGATGATTAGGCTCTTCATGTTCCAGACCCCCATATATACCTCTTGATTGCGTAAGCTTCAACATGGGCTTGGTCACGTCAAATGTAATAATCTTATGCACCGTTGGTAAACAAATTGCTCAACTTCAGTTATGGTATGAGATATAACCTCATCATCTATTCTAATTTCATTTACACACCCAAGGAAGATAGTGTCCTCACCACCATGCATATTCATTAAAATCAACTACTAGAATGCACAACATGAAGGCAAAGAGTAAGACTTTTCAACTACAAAGTAAAGTTACTTCTCAAATTGAATTCCTAACTACCGCTCTCCAGTAGCGGCACCATTTTTTATAACGCTTAAATATTCCAAAACAATCAAAAGATGAAGGATCATCATAAAAAAAACCAAACTAAGAGTCGGAGTTGAATCATAGATAGAGTAGAAAAGGTTAAATTCCAATAGGTGAATGTAAGTGTAACTGAACTCAATGTAGTCAAATAACAATTGGGTGAATTATACCACCAATTTCAAGAACACAGTACCTTTCACACAATACTCTCTATTACCAAACACAGAGATTCACAAGATTCGCTAACTCAAGGGGTATGATTATTTGATGTTGATTTAAAATTGGGATAATGTATTTTGCTCAATTCAACTATAAAATTAGATAAATGCGAAGTCCTCTTGAATGACACCAATCTCATTTCAATCTCAAAACATCTTCTCATAGATTTTTTTAGATTTCATCTACATGAAATTCTAGCAACTTACTACCTTGGATTTACAATTTATTGACTTAATTGAAAACATCAAATTTTTTACCTACACATATGTCTCTTTCAAACGCCAATATGAGAATTAAATCTAAAATCAACTCAACACCTTGATTTATGAAATAGTCACTTAGAAATAAGTTGAGTCTCCGATTTTGAGCTATGAAATCAAATATTTCATCAAACCCACTAAACAAAATAAACACCCAAACACATAATCAAACCCAAGAGATTGGGGTTTTAGACACCCATCACAAAAATAAAGAAAAATATAACTTTAATAAGAGAACCCATGAGTAACATGAAATCAGGCAATTCAAACAAACTCACTTCGAAATCATTCTCAACTTAACAAATTCAAGTAGTAAATTTGAAAACCTAAAGAGTAAGGATTTTTTTCAATGAATAGATAATGTTCTCTCTCTATATTTTTTAGATTTTTCTCATAAACATTGTACCCTTGTTTTCTCTTCTCTGGGCTATTTATAGTTTCTCAAAATCTTTCACGAAAACAAGATTCACGTTTTACTCGGTGACATCATCTGAGTTCCCAAGAATATTTGGCGAATCACAAATTTCCCTTGAGTTTTCCCTATTCTTGCTTTAGGCTCTAGTTGTTTGAGATTTATTTGGTGATCCCATCTGATTTTGGTTTTACCAAATTGGCAAACCATCGATTATCACCTCATTTAACCCTTTGGACCTCCATTTCATCGAGCAATACTATAAAATTCGGTAACATCCACTCACTTCGCCTTTTGTCTTTCGATGTATTTCAATTTTTTTCTCACTTTACTGGTTGATCTTGAGAATTAACCCAGTGCTTTTTCAACTTAGGCAATGTCAGGTGTATTTGGCGATTAACCTTTTATGTTTGGTGACCACACACTTTTTAAGTCACACTTCTTTTTGCATTTTTCATCATTATTTCAAACATCACTCGCTTTCTTGTTCGTTTTCCTTCATAGGTACAAATCATCAACATGTTACTAGAACATGAAAAAATTAGGTATTAAGAACATTTATTATTAAACTAAATAACCTCAAATGAGTTAAAATGAACCACTCATCATTTATTAAAAGTTTGGTGAATGTCACAATTCTGTAAATTTATTGAGGATTAAACATAAGTTCTAAAATAAAATATCAAAAATATAATATGAAGGACAATCCAAGACAATTTATCCATGAATTCTTTACTATATAAAGATAGATGTTAGCATAAGATCCACGATACCTTAAAACTCTACTACTAGAAAATCATATAATTGGAGTCCTCAAATATCAAGGAGGCCTCACAAAAAAATGACGACAATGGAATGTCTCTTAATTATCCTAAGTACCTGAATATGCATTTTTTAATGTAGGTTGAATGACATCAATATATTCAATGTACGAGTATGTAATAGGGTTGAATAAAATGAGTATCTAAACTAAAAGACTGAAGATATTTCAACTGAACAGTTATATATATATATATATATATATA